>NW_020226430.1:0-3855 GCF_003070985.1 Temnothorax curvispinosus | reverse complement strand
TGCTGTCTTTATCGTTTCTAACCGATGCAATCTGAAAGATCTAACAGTGTAGTTACGATCAATGGTACATGGTGTATAATAGGATATCTTATAATTACCATGTATACCTACAATATGTACTTTAATAGCATATCTCATTAGGTATCAATTAATCGACAATATTAATAAGAATCGATTACAATAATTTTTTAGTTATATGCGATCAAAAGTTGGTTAAACAACTACACACTATTAGGAAGCTTATCATCCGGAATTGATTTTCATATGATATTGAATCCAAATATTATATATATATATATATATATATATATATATATATATATATATAACGTATTACATATTATTTGTTAAAAATATATCCAAACGAATCAAGAGACACGGTAGTGTCTCGCGCCAAGTACACGCGAAGCGAGATCGCACCGTGACTCTTTTACGCGATGCGACGAGTTGCGAATACTCGAGATGTTAAGATCTCAATAACGAGCTAGTGAACGGATCAAGTTCTAAGTAGGCTTGATCGATAGCTTGGGGTCGATTTATATAATAAAAGTGTTTTTACTTTTCTCTTACGTGCTCTACGAGCGGAGATATTTCGACGCAAAGTCCAAATGTGAAAATTTTTTATTAAGATACTATACATCGTCGTCTCTCAATCAGAGAAACGTAACTTTTACTACTTTTAACGGTAGATAGCTCTTGATTTCCGATAAGTCGCGCACGCATTATTATCGATCTAGTAGATAAATTAGGTCAATATATAAACTTATCGGTATGTATAACGACAGAATTAAAGCAATGTGAAAGAATTGAACCATTTAAACGGATGTTAAAAGAATATATTGTACCTCATGTAGAAGAATTGATGTAAAGACATTTGATATAAAAAATAGCTAAGAGAAGGCTAATAAAGCTCAATCTCCCTCTCCCTTTTCCTTCCTCCTTCCCTTTTTTCCTCCTCCACGCTCTCTGGTTTGTCTTGCCAGCATCATCAGAAATTATTACGTATATATTGTATGCATATCAATGTTTACTTACATTGCATAATTTTAATAATATAGTATGTACACATTCTAAAAACCTTTTGAGGGACAAAATCACTGAATGTGTTGGTATGACTAAAATTGAAAATAGAACGCAAAAAATATCACTTTTTACGTAATCAAAATCTCGGAATTGACTGTACCGATTTTATTCGGACTGGTTAAACAGCTCGCAATCTACAGCTTATATCGATTATGTCAGAAAAATGCCTGAAAATAAATTATCAGAAAGCTGGTTAAGAGTTTCAGAAATATTTTACTCAAAAGCTTGACGAAAAGTTTCAGACAAACTTGGCATACAGAGCACCTTGACATTTATGCATTGACGTAGTTAGTTCTTTTTCCGTTTACTTGACATCGCTTGACAATTGAAAATGATTTTACATATGCATCAGATATCAAAGTTTAGCGGATATTTTCCTATTGTGAATGCGTGAATACATTATATGCGAATAAAGTACATATGACAATGTCTTATATTGCACGCGCGAATCATGTGTATGTGTATGTATATGTGTCTAAATAAAATCTGATCAAGGATATTCCAATGTGTTAAGTCAGTACACGGTAGCATGTGCAAAATACGATGCAAAATAATTGTAATATATTTATATTAAAATAAATGGGTAAATAATTAAGAATTTGATAATGAAATTAACAAGTAGCAAGTAAAAAGATTTGGGACACAGTCAACAGTGCGTAAGTTAACGTTATATCAACCTTTAATAACTAATAAGATACATAATTATAATACATCGGACGGTTCGGTTGTGTTTTGAGTCGTCTTCAGCGATGTGCTAACAGTCAAAATCAAAGAATAATCAGCAGTGAAACTTTCCACGAAAAAGTGAAACTTGATTAATAAGTTTGTGATATGATTGAAACAGAAATAACAGTTAGGACAAAGAAAGTAAAGTCACACACTCACCGGAGTTCAGAGAGCGCGAGAATAAGAAACGTATATTCGTAACTTCTTATCTTCGAATTAGTTTTAAAGTTTAGTTTATTTTATTTAAGCTATAACTTGTGAGTTAATATATTGAATATTCAATTAGTGAAAAGAATCTGACTAAAATCAAAATTAGAGCAAATACAATGCGTGCGTGTATGCGTGCAAGTTTCGTACAATAAGTAGATTTACGCTTGCCAGCATATATTCTAACTTGTATATATCTCTATTTAAATTGAAAATAATTGATGTAAAATATATAAATAACATTTTTTTTTTTCAATAAACTTAGAATGTTCTAACTATGTTAGTTCATATACTTACGTGAAGATATATTGTATAATATATAATATAAATAATAATTATATTTTACATATCAGATATTAAAATAACAATCGTTTTACCTTTTTAATTAAATTATTTTACAACATATCTAAAACTCACACAATAATAATACTCACAAACATAAAATGATAACACATAGTAATTTATTTATATTCTCTTTCTGAACTTATTCTGTTATTACGCATTGGCAAACTCCTCAATAATTTCCACGATTGTGTGGTAAATATATCGTAACGGAAGCGTCAGCTGTTCAAACATTTACAATTTTAATCGGCTGCGTCATTATCATGTATGTAGAAGTATAATACATATTTAACACAGAAACTATAAATATAGAGGATGATTTAGTTTTGACTTCACTCTGAGTGTTTCAATTGCCACGGTGCTTCCACTTCCTATTGGTACGTATATGTATATAATATTAAATTGTATTTGATTATTTTCTTTATTTTACATTTATGTCTGTTTTTTTTCTAAAAATAAATAATGACATTTTGTTGTAGAATTTGTCTGTTTCGAAAAAATAAAGACACTATGAATCGACCAAACTTGTATAGCGTCGATGCTGAAGAAGAAATTGTAATCTCTGGTATTGCTGGCCGATTTCCTAACAGCGACAATTTGAAAGAATTTCAAGAAAATCTTTTTAACAAGGCGGATCTTGGTTCGAGCGATCATGGACGGTGGAATAATTGTAATCATTTTTTTTTAACATTAAGGAGGTTGGTTGTTCAAATCAATATGATAAGAATTAGTTCAAATTTATGGAGGATATTCGTTTATATGGGAATCTGTCGTCCATGCCAAAGTTGAAGACAATTATCTGCATGGTTGTCGAGTAATTAATTAATTACGCAAAAATATTACGACACCTGTAATGTAACTCTCGAAAGCCTATTAAAAATGACAAGATATTAATGAGAATAGATGCAAATAATTTTTTATATATTTAGGAAAGACTTTTACGAAGACTGATAGTTATCAAAAAATTGTAAAAATAAAACAGCATATTGCATGTTGCATATTGCATATTGCAACGCATTTTGATTTTAATTGTACAAACAACTTTAAAACTTTAATTTAAAACTTTAAGAACCTTAATTTAAAACCTTAAGAAACAGCTAATTAAATGCATTCTACATATTTATTTGCTAAAACTCGTTTATTTTATGCGTCGAAAAATTTGATTATTTAGAGTTTTCTCTCGCAATGGTCCCCTTTCGCCGCCTGCTCTGCAATGTGACAGCAACCAACCTCCTTATATTTTCAAAACTTATTAGGAAAAATATTCGTTTTATATTATCGTATATATTAATCGTAATTAAAGATTATCAATATTTAATCCAATAATTTTTAAAAACGATATCAGAATTCAAGAAAATTGCGTAACCCTACATATACGTACACAATATATACATATAAAACAATTCTCGTAATTTATGTCGAAAATTATAAATTATCTTTCATTAATTCAAACATTTTCATGGCTTTGTTATTTCTAATATTATAATTGAAAACGAT
>NW_020226429.1:0-1760 GCF_003070985.1 Temnothorax curvispinosus | reverse complement strand
CCAGTCAGCAACGCGTCCAATACGATCTCTTGTTTCGTCATTATCTGCATATCGGATTTTGGTATAATTTGGAGGAGTGCAACTCGGGCGATATTATAATTGGTGAGATTCGTAAGCCCGTTGACTGCCGAACTTGCTCTGAAATCATTCGCGACGTGACTCGCTCGGTAGAGAACGAAAAAAGCAGCTGTTCCTCGAGCCGGAACCCACTATTATCGCCATTTCTCAAATTAACGCCCATTAAATTGTAGCGAATTGCCACACTCATCAATTCTGTGTTCGAGATACTTATACAATTGTCCCCCGCTTGGGATATTTCCGCTCCTCGCGCAATTTAGAAATTGGCTAACGACTGGTATGTGCGTACACTCTCCATTTTTTCGATAAAACCACCGGCGCGATAATTTGTGAAAGTTGTCAACTCATCAAGTATCAATTCGCCAGACAGAAAATCGAAGGTGTGCTGTGGCGTTACGTACAATATGGGCCCCGAACAGAATTGAAAACGTGTTCGGAGTGTAATAGAACCTTAGCCGACTATCGCCCCGCGAGAGAGTGTTGAGAATGCATGGAAGCAGAATAAGCATTAGAGCAATACATCCTAAATAAACGCGTAGAATATCATAATTCGGACCGCCCTATCAGAATTAGGATCGACCAGACTCTCTGGCAACCAAGTCTTCCAAAATCCAACGTGCGGATCTATCATAAGTTGCCTTGATCGCGGGTATCCCCGGATAGAATCGTTTGATTTGTTGACCCGAAAAGCTATCGAGTTCCGCTGAAATCCGAGTTCTGCAAACGCGCATCCGCGGTCAGCAGGGACGTAACACTACCTAGATAGTACATATTTGTTTCAGAAATGTTTTAAAAATGTTTGTTTGAAACATTTCATAACCAGTTTCTAAAAACATTTTTCATGAGTTAAAATGTCTACTAAACATTTTAAAAAACATTTCTTTTTCGACAAAAAAACGTTTAAAAAAAAGTTAAAAAACGTTCTTTTTCTTTACCTAGGAAAAGAAAAAAACGCTTTTTTAACCGTATCTTTATGGGGCATTATTTATGAAGTAATCCACCCCAAATTTTCAAAGTTTTTTGATCATGCTGAAATTTGCACAAATTGTAGCCCTATCAGAACCAAAATCATTGCCCAAATGTTTCTACCCCTGTCCAACGGGTTGTCTACTTACAGGGGCTTGGATTTTTATCATTTGGGCCGTCGCGTCGAACTTCAAACGCCGATAAATGCCAGTAAACTACTCCGATTTTAAAAAACAAGTTGTGATTTTGAAAGGTCTTTTTATGCCCTTTAATGCTGTAAAATTAATTTCTTTCTTAAGTCAAAATTTACTTAAGATTTTTGAAGGTAAAGTTAAAAAATCGTTTTTTCTCGGACACTTTCAATTTTCTTCTAAAAAATCTCAAAAAAGTAGGATTCTTCCCCTTTAAAATGATTCCTGGCTCAAAATGGGCAGACTTTTAGTTTTCGAGATATGGTCCGTTTTAGGACCGAGGGCATCACCCACGGTGCAGTGTAGGCGCTATTACAAGTGCCACAGATGAATGTATCATTAAATCTATTGAAAATCGTGTGATTCTTGGTAACTTAGTGACTTTTGTAAGAGAACGGCATAGCAATAGTTCATCTTGTCTGTCGCAAAAAGTACGGCTAAAGTGCTGAAAGGTAGATTTTCACAAACGATAACACTGCCACAGACCCAAAAATATCATAGTGTTATTCCTATTGACGACAAAAC
>NW_020226428.1:0-3831 GCF_003070985.1 Temnothorax curvispinosus | reverse complement strand
ATTGTGGAATATCCTTAGTCTTTTTTATGATATCTTGAAAATTGTTGCACATAACAAAATTTAGTTTTCTTGTGAGTTGTAATGCCAAAAAGTATGGCAAAATTCCGATAACTCTGGCGTCTTAATTTGACGATGGTTTCTGGTACTACTTTTAATGCTAAACAAAAAATTATATACGTCTTATAGGGCTAACTGCTCTGGTTTTCGAGATATACAGTGTTAAAGTTAAAAATAAATAATATGAATTTTTAAATAATACTTCAATTGTGTGTGTATAAACAGTACACATGTAAGCGAGGGAGGGACTACCACACTTCCCCCGAAAGCAGGGTGGAGGTGGGGGTGAACCTCGGTCCGCGTGAAAAGTTGAAAACACGAACCGTGACAATGATAAACCTTGTCTCGCCCTATATTCAAGTCAGAGGAGAGAGGGTAGACCTCGAAATATCTTACGTTGTTTACGTTTTTGTCTCGAGTGGAAAAGGTATGCGTGTTCTTGTGTAAATTCTTTACGTGAAGTATAACAGTATTTGTGCTTAGCATAGATATATTATTTAAAAATTCATATTATTTATTTTTAATTTTAACACTGCAGTATATCTCGAAAACCAGAGTAGTTAGCCCTATAAGACCTGTATCATTTTTTGTTCAGCATTAAAAGTACTACCAGAAACCATCGTCAAATTAAGGCGCCAAAGTTATCGGAATCTAACAAAAAATATTTGTTATGTGTTCTTAATAAATTTCGTTTATCTATAGTAAGTTTAACGTTATTAATTTTTTAAGGTAGATTTTGGAAGGGTAATGGAGAATCATTAATCTTGCAAAAAAATAATTATTTTGTATTTTGATACATATTAATGATCAAATAGTCTATAATAACAATTTTATTATATATTTATTATATTATAATTTATTATAAACTTAAATTTTTGTACTTTCTGTAATGTCATATACAAATGTAACATGTTTAAAACTCTTACTCATAATAATATATACCCATAATATATATATTTATTATAATAAATATATTACTCCTAAAAAAAAAGAAGCTAGAAGAATAGCTATATAGTCTGAAATACTTATAAAAGTAGCGGGTTATACAAACTATTCGCAATCTTCATTACTCGACATCGCCATTTTTACTTTATTATCATAGAAATGTACACCATCTGACACTTGCTAAATAAATTACACAAAAGCCATATCTTAATTTTACATGTAACGAAACATGACTAAGAATCTGTGAAGTAGATTAACTGTAAAATAACAATTTAAACTAACCTTATGCAATTAGTGATACGCACGAAATCTTTAATTGCACGTACTATAAATGGTGGTCTATATACAACCTTGCTTTAAAGGATATTTAAACTCTAAGCCGTAAGAAATTGACCAATCACAATTGAATGTGAGAAGAATACTCAATTGTGATTGGTCAATTTCTTACGACTTAGAGCTTAAATACCCTTTAAAGCAAAGTTGTAGACCAACACTAACGTACTATAACTACATGACACTTCGTACTACATTGCCGCTTATTTGTATACGTTAAGTTAGGTTAGGGATTTAGCAGTTAGTAATTCCACTACTCTTCCACATTACTCGCATGTTTTCTATAAAATAAAATATTCTTGTTAAACCATTTAATTTATACTATTTAATAAACCATTTTAGTAGATTACCATTTTAATAGATTTTATAAAGAGAGAGTAAATATATTAAATACACTTAAATTATATTTTATATCAAAAATTTGACATATAACATTACTATATTATTTATATTCTTCTTATTATTTTTTTTTAATACTTATTTCATAATCCTATACTCTAGGACTCTGGCTCAACAGAATTAAATTACACATTTTTATTTCAATTTTATCTACTTTCTTCTACTTTTCTCACATTCTATTACAATGTTTTAAACATTTGTTTTTGCTTCCTCATATAGGAAGCTTTGTTTTCATAAATCTTTGTATATGAACCTTTGATCGTGTATAAAGCTAGGTCTAAACAACCAAATCTTAGAGAATTACATATAGTACGGGAGGCAGTGAACATTTTTGACACTTATTTTTGCAGTCAGTGAATATCCACGCTGATAATTATTTAATATTACTCCCATCGCATTATTTTCTGAATTATTTTAATTTATTGTTGTCCTTATTTATTTAAAATTTCGAGGTCTAGCAGCGCCAAGTTTTTTTACAAGAAAAATTTATGTATTTTAATAAAATATTTTTATTTTGTACTGTTACCTCTGTAATTCTTTGTGACCACTAAAAAATACACATGTAAACTTTGTATTTAAATATCTTGTATTCCCTTGTTAAATTTAAATAAAATTTTTTAATCTTTTAAAATTGTTATCATACATTTTTTTCTAATTGACACAATGTAAAGATTTTTTAAAGTAGTGCAACAATTATTTTTTGAGGCAATATATATGTTCTCTCTGTAATTGGCGCTGTAATTTAAAGAGATATCATTTCTTTTTTGTAATTGTAATAGATCACTGCGCGACTCTTCTTTTTGATAAGGTAACATAATTTTGTGATGTGTATCACTTGGGTTATAATTTTTCGGAAATAAAGATACTACTGCTTAGATTTTTTCAAGATTTTTTGAGATATAAAAATTACGCGTCTACCACTTGTTACTTAGGTTTTTTCGATGTATAATACTACCACTTTCTTTTTTTTTTTCGAGGTAACAACATATACACTACTATGCGTGTACTTGGCGCCTTTTTTTACCTTTTTTTTAAAAAAGGTAATTTTGTACGGATATCACGCCTTTTTGTAGTATTACGCATTTTATAAACAGTATGTACAGGGTAAAGCTATTTGGAGGTATAATACTACCACTTTGTTTTTTTTGAGGTAACAACATAACAGGGTAACAACATAATACATATACACTACTATGCGTGTATTTAGCGCCTCTTTTTACCTTTTTTTTTAAAATGTGTATACACATAATAAAAATGCGGAATTATTTTTGTCAGACATAATTTTAATTCATCCAATTTTTATTATGTCAAGACATAATTTTAATTCATCCAATTTTTATTATGTCTAGACATAATTTTAATTCGTCCAATTTTTATTATGTCTAGACATAATTTTAATTCAGCGAATTTTTATTATGTCATGACATAATTTTCATTCTGCCGCTAGGGAATTTTTAAGTCGATTCTTATGAATTAAGCTTGAATTCGATGTCTAGGTGTTCCATGTTGCCGATGACGAGGTCCACATAGTGCGCTTCATAGTTTTCGGTATCCAGGTGTATTAATACCTTGAATTCGATGTCCACGTGTTCCAGGTTGCCGATGACGGGTTCCAGAT
The DNA here is from genome assembly GCF_003070985.1 of Temnothorax curvispinosus. Taxonomy (NCBI): domain Eukaryota; kingdom Metazoa; phylum Arthropoda; class Insecta; order Hymenoptera; family Formicidae; genus Temnothorax; species Temnothorax curvispinosus. The sequence continues at coordinate 479 of NW_020226428.1, read as the reverse complement.
AGTGCGCTCTATAGTTTTCGGTGTCCAGGTGTAATAATACGTTGAATTCGATGTCTAGGTGTCCCACGTTGCCGATGACAAGGACCACATAGTGCGCTCCGTAATTTTCGGTGTCTACGTGTATTAATACCTCGAATTCGATATCTACGTGTCCTACATTCAGATTTAAAGTTATTAATACACCTAGACACCAAAAACTACGAAGCGCACTATGTGGACCTCGTCATCGGCAACCTGGGACACGTAAACATCAAATTCGAGGTATTATTACATCAAGACACCAAAAACTATGGAGCACGCTATCTGGACCTTGTCATCAGCAACCTGGGACACCTAGACATCAATTTCAAGATATTAATACACGTAGACACCGACAACTACGGAGCGCACTATGTGGACCTTGTCATCGGCAACCTGGGACACCTAGACATTGAATTCAACGTACGATTACACCTGGACACCGAAAACTATAAAACGCA
>NW_020226427.1:0-1503 GCF_003070985.1 Temnothorax curvispinosus | reverse complement strand
TTGAATAAATTAACTAGTCCAAAAGTTCCGTGGAGATGGACAGAAATTGAACAGAAATCTTTTGACGAGATAAAAGCCGCATTAGCCAACGCGCCGAGATTATACACGCCGATACCAGGTCAACCGTTCATTTTGTATACAGATGCTAGCGACTTCGGGTTAGGCGCGATCCTAGTACAGCAAGATCCCGACACTAAGAAAGAAAATTTGATAGAAGTCTTGAGCCGCCCATTGAGGAGCGCGGAATTGCACTATACGACCACCGAAAAGGAGTGCTTAGCGGTTGTTTGGGCAGTCGAAAAATTACGTTGTTACCTAGAAGCAATGCCCTTTAAAGTTGTCACTGATCACCAAGCTCTACAATGGTTACACGGACTAAAAAATCCTGTCGGTCGTCTCGCCAGATGGGCCATCTATCTTTTACAACATAATATGACAGTCGAATATAGACGCGGGACGACAAATGAAGCGCCGGATGCACTTTCGCGTATGTACGACGTTGACGTCGATCCATTCGGGTGGGAGAAAGTCATTAAAGAAGTAACACGAGACCAAACGCAATTAACGACCATTTGCGATCAAAATTGGTATGACGTAAAGCGCGAACTAGTAAACAGGCAACCCGACAGATTCGTGGACTGGAAGATCGAAAATGACGAATTATATTATCATAGACCGGATTACGCGAAAATGTTAATCGATGACGAACACCCGTGGAAAAGAGTAGTCAGGCCAACTGAAATTCCCGAGATCCTGCGAGAGAACCACGAAACTCCACAGGCAGGGCACCTAGGTAGAGATAGCACATACGATCGAATACGACAGAACTATTATTGGCCAGGCATGTCGCAGGATGTAAAATCGTTCGTCGAGGACTGCGACGTATGCATGAGGGTCAAGTTTAATCAGAGACCAGTAAAAGGGCCTTTGACAACAAGACCTCTACTCACACCGTGGGCGCAACTGTCGATCGATACGGTAGGGCCGTTTACACGTTCAAAGAAGGGGAACGTATACATAATTGTCGTGCAGGATCTCTATACGAAATTTGTCGAACTGTTCCCAGTACGCCAGCAAACCGGTAAAAACGTCGTTAGAATCTTGGAGACGATATTCGATAAATGGGGAACTATCCCCGAATCAATTATCACAGATAACGGTACGGAATACGTAAACAAAGACGTCAAAGCATTTCTAACAGCTAAGAAAATAAATCACATCACTACCCCATTAGCGCACCCTCAAGCAAATCCAGTAGAACGCGTCAATAGGACAATAAAGCCGATGATCGCCGCGTTCATAAAAGATAGTCAAAACGAATGGGATAAAGATTTGTCAAAACTCACCCTCGCATACAATACGGTACCACATGCCGGTAGTAGAGTCACGCCGTTTTATTTGAATTATGCGCGAGAAGCAAACATCAACCAACGAAGACGTTTTGTTGATGGTAATGAGGAGGTAACGGACGACCTAGTCAAACATTGGGTTAAAAAATTAAGT
>NW_020226426.1:4656-8089 GCF_003070985.1 Temnothorax curvispinosus | reverse complement strand
CTCGGTACACATCTAATTGGTAATTTCCCCAATAATGCACATAAAACGGATTCATCCCGATGTTATGAATAATTCCTGCTAATTTATCAAATTGCATTATATACAAAGCTTTTATTGGATCTTCGTCAACATAATTTTTTCGCAAAACTTTATATTTTGCGGTACGTAATACTCCTGTAGTGTATAAGTGTGGGGGCTCTACCGTGTCATCATAATCCATACATTCTTCTGCCAATTGTACTCTATAAGCCATTGCAGATTTTCCACGCATATTTTGTACGACAGTTTCTCGTATGGGTTTGCAAAGATAACGTTTACCGCAACGTCCATTACCTTCAGTAAATGTACACGTTATTATCGTGCTCAATTCGTTTTTGTCAGTTATCTATTTTGCAATTAATAATAGAACCGCATTGACAAGTTCCACTTGCGTATCCTGATTGTCCATCACGAGTCAATTTATGGTTTTTAAAATTGAAGCCACATGACAATTTAGTAGCTTCCCAAATTTTCTGAGAAATTTCATGCTGCCACATTCCTGATTGCAAAATTGTATGATGCCGTATCATTCTTCCTTTATACTTATCTTTCTTCTGATATTTTTTATGAATTACCATAGCTTCAAAATCATTTTTTTGTTTTTTTATGGTAAAGATAGTTTCCTTACGTGACTGCATTACGCGCTGATAAGACTCGTCAGATGACGCCACAGACTCATTAATATCTGATTATTGCTCTTTAGAAGTATTATTTTCTTCATCGTTTGTCTTATTAATATCCCGATCAATAGAAGAAAAATAACTCATTAATTCATTTCGAACATTATGCTTGTTACACACAACAAATGTGTACAAAGCAATTGGTGTCATAATATTATCCATCTCATCTGATAACGTATACCATATTCTACTATGTTTTGATATGATTTTGCCGTCATCTAACACAATATCGTTTTTATAATGTATTAATAATTCTATTACTTTGTCCTTATCTATTTTAATAAGTCTTCCGCGATTAAACATGACTAACAACTTTATATTTAACTACAATAAACTATAATAATATACTACACCACAACGCAAGTTACACTAGTACGCGCTTACGAATCGTGGGATCGACTGAACTGCATCTACTGTCCACGAACCTTTGCAGATCTTATGTCTCTTGTTCGATTGCCTCGCACAAACGCACAAACCAAAAATAGTCGATTAAAACAAAGTAATGGAAGATTGGCGTGGGTTAACAACAACGAATGTCTTAAGGCGATCGTGGTATGTTAAGGTATTCCTTTCACGGAGGAGCGTATTTTGTAAGCGCTTAAGCAGGGCCTCAGCAAACTCTTGTATATTGCATTACAATTGATTATTATGTTTAATTATAAGAAAAAAGTGAAAATATTATGTGTATTTAGAAGTTTTTCATTTTTCGGTAAATTTTACTGTCAGAACAATATGGCAACGCTGCGCTTTTCAGGGCGCCGATTGTAAAATGTGAAGTTGACAACAAAAGTGTCAATGTAAGTGTCAATTTCATTAATCAAAGAATATTGTGACATTTTCTTTTTATCAAAGAGAGATTTTATAATAATAATGAGTGATAAAAAACCTAAAGTGAGGAGTAATGTAGGCAAAAATAAGAGACAATTTGTGAAAAAAAAAGTTGATAATAAACCGTACGTGATGAACTGAAGTGTGACATGAGCGCACAGCTTGCAGCGTTGCCAAATAATTCCTTGAAAGTCGCCATTAAAAATATTCATCTATAAACCACATTTCAAGTCAACTTTTAACATAAATATTTTGTTTAAATATTCGGTGACTCTGTATTTTTATCCGCACTATCGAAAGTATAGAGTTTAGCGAATATGTAGCGCAGTTAATATTTAATATCTTAAAATATTTAATAAACAAATTATTACATTGAAATGTGGAAAATAGACTTTTTCGATAACGCCACATAAAATATTGAATTTTCAAAGTCATAATTCTTCTTTATATGTTCGATAATGTGGTTTAATTTTTTTCTGGCGTAAAAATATGCATTTTAACTTTCTCGTACCAAAAAATTAGTTAATTCTTAAGACTTTGGTGTCATGAAAGGAATACCTTAAAGTGCCAGTTCATGAGACGCTGAAAATGAGCGTCAACAAGGTAAACGTGATGGTTTCGCTTTCACGCTAGCGTCAAAGAAATGAAGTTGAATTTGTTTAATATTTAGCGTCGTCGCTGAATCGTCGTTAATCGTCCCAGTACAATCAAACATAGACTTCGAAATATGTAAAATATTAATTATTTTCAAATAATATCTTTTAGTAATAATATTTTGTAGATATATATATATATAAATAAAAAATATTATTTCTGAAGATTTTTGCTTGCTGAAAATGAGCGTCGAAAGTCAACGTGAAAAGGCATCTTTAATATGTATATATGTAAAATATCAGAATAATAAATTTCTTCATTTCAATTTCTTCAGGTTCAAACCCTGGCTGGGGTAATATTTTTCGCAATAAAAATTTAAAACTATTTAATTTAGAAATTACATCAACTGACCAGTACCCATGGTCGAAATTAATAATGTCTCGATGATTGATCCGAAAAATGTGCTGTGTGAATCCGACAAACCAAGTTGGCTCACGGTTTTTCAATGTTCATATCGAAAAGACGTTATATATTGCCAGTCACGGTCAATTTAAAGAAATTACTTGAATTATGTAAAATATATTAACTAGACATCACAGGCGCGCGCTACGCGCGCGCTATTTAACTTTAATATTTCACTATTTATATATTTAACTTTAATATTTATATATATATACCTATATATTTATATATTTATACATTTAACTTTTATATTTATATATTTAACTTTAATATTTCACTATGTTACTTATCCACACAACTGTCAAAATATGCCATGATAGCCGCTCATGAAGTAAGCGCAGGGAGAGAATCAATCGACATCGCGGAAAAGCGACAACAATACTTCGATAGATTCTAATATCGATGACATGTCCTTTTTAGAAGAGGACTAGCATAAAAATCTGGAAATAGTTTAACGCTAGAATCGATCCCGTATCGCGATGATGAAAGGTGCTTTATTCTTGTTAATTTTGACGCTCTGCAAATTAAGGGTGTTTTTTCGACGACAAGGGGTGAGCACCAAAATCAGATGTTTTATATTTTTGGAGCACCGAAATCAGGAAATAGTTTAACGCTAGAACCGATTCCGTATTGCGATGTTGAAAGGTACTTTATTCTTGTTAGTTTTGACGCTCTGCAAATTAAAGGTGTTTTTTCGACGACAAGGGGTGAGCACCAAAATCAGATGTTTTATATTTTTGGAGCACCAAAATCAGGAAATAGTTTAACGCTAGAACCGATCCCGTATTGCGATGTTAAAAGGTACTTTATTCTTGTTAGTTTTGACGCTC
>NW_020226426.1:0-4646 GCF_003070985.1 Temnothorax curvispinosus | reverse complement strand
GTATTGCGATGTTAAAAGGTACTTTATTCTTGTTAGTTTTGACGCTCTGTAAATTAAGGGTGTATTTTCGACGACAAGGGGTGAGCACCAAAATCAGATGTTTTATATTTTTGGAGCACCAAAATCAGGAAATAGTTTAACGCTAGAACCGATTCCGTATTGCGATGTTGAAAGGTACTTTATTCTTGTTCGTATACTATATGTGATCGCTTTTTTATCTTGTATCTTTCAAATTGTAACAGATAGCTCAATTCTGTCAAATGCTTCTGAAAGCACTTAAAAAGCACTTAATTTTAGCACTATTTAATTTTTATTTTTGTACGTATTTAGGGTTGGGGGTGCTAGCTTGACGTGAATCTAGCACCGCCACTTTCAAATGCAAATTTCTGCTAAACGGCTTGAGCACTAAAATCAGGAATAGAGCACTAAATTAGCACTTAAATAGCACTTAATTTTGGTACGTATCTTATTTCGATTTTTCATGGTGGGGGTGCTAACTTGACAGAGGTCAGATGCTTGATGAATAAAAATGCATATTTATGACATAATATTATATATTATCGCAAAACTATACATTTTTTTCCAAATTTCTATGCTTAATTATTACTTGTATGAATAATCAAACATTAATGATAACAATAAATAAAAATACAGCTTTAAATAAAAATTGAATATTTTTAAATTATAAATATGTTTATACTAACTATGTTTATAAATATGTTTATTATTATACTTGCAGGATAATAATAAATCATGAATTAATATTATATTATAAAATAACCATTTAAATTTAAGGATGTATTGCACCTATTTTCAAAGCGCTAGTAAGTGGATAAAAATTTGTAAGAATGTTCTTTTAGTCTTCCTGATGTGCTACAAAAAAAAGTAGAAACGAATCCACTAAACGGTTGCTGAAATATAACGATTTTAATTTTCACTGATTTTACACGTATTTTTATGGGAAGAGACGATTTTGACGGATAAAACAGCTAAAAAAATGTTGAAGGAGCGCTACCAATATTTTGAATTTTTTTGTACATCTAGTATACGAATAGATGAAACTATCTGTCAAGTTTCAATTGTCTTCACTACACCGTTTTAAAGAAATAAATTAATAATTAATGATAATTAATTATTAATTAATAATTAATAATTAATAATTAATTTTATTAATAATTTGACGTTATAAAGTTGAAATCAGGGCATTTTTACTGCCAAAAGTTTAGGCTCATAAATTACAAAAATCGCAAATAATACTGGAAAAAACATTTGTAAAGTAAAAAATACCTTTGTAGGAGTAAAAATAAGACTCCTACTATCATTTGAGTATCTTACATCTAGATTTACTATGCGTTAGGCGTAGATATTCAAGTATTTCAAATTTCATGCACTTTTGTCTAAGATTGTACCAGTGATACATCCTTAAACAGTCACTGGCTAATTTGTATAAAATTATCAATCTTTAATAATATATCTTATCAGCGATATTTCTTCTTTGACTTTCTCTGTTAAAGATATATGTAGGGGAGACCGGGGCGAAGTCGTCACCGGGGCGGAGTCGTCATTGCAATTATCTCGAAATCTGTATGTTGTGTGAATTCGCCATTAATACTGTGAACGCGGCTTATGGTGCCCACGTGACCAACGGAGTTTAATGAGGTTATGTATCATGTTGTGATTCTTATCGAGGCAAACGTGTTTTCGGAGGTCGAAAGTAAAATGTTTTGCGCGTCGAAAATTTGTAATATCTTAAATATTATTGTGTCTCCGAATCTCAAAGTAAGTGATTCTAAAAAGTAATGCATGCTGAACACGAATCCAGTGAAGTTTTTTTATTTTCATTGATTTCTACTATTTTATAAGCGACCAAACTTGAAATTTGTGTCCGGGGCGAAGTCGTTACCAAGCCATATCATGGAGGCTTCCGGCGAAAATCAAAGTCAAAGAAGCAGCAGCGGTCGGATTCCGGCGAGGACTTGGATAATATGTGCTGCGTGTGCTCAGAGATGACAGAATAGAGCTGACGAGAAACATGCGAGCGTAGAGCATATAAGAGAGTGCGCTTTTCTTGTAATTATTTTCCGCCATCGTGTTTTTAATTAATGTTTCCATTTTTTTATTAAAAAATAATTAATAAAATGTATCCTATCATTTTTCATGATCGGAATTATGAATTTTTATTTAAAATTCAGTCCGAGAATGGAGTGACGACCCCGCCCCGGCAATTTTGACATTTTAATTTTTGCATCTGTGTCATTTTCACTTTATATCAGTTGAACAAAGCGACGTAGACCAAAAATGTCCGTATAAATTTTGTAGCCAAAGGTTTACTTTTTACAACGGTATACCACATTTTATTAAAATTATTTGTTTTGTTGTTAAAAATTGGCACCAAAAAAGTAGTGACGACTTCGCCTCGGTCTCCTCTACATATATTTTATTTATGTTATTTTTTAATATGTATTTTTAATGTGTAGGGGAGACCGGGGCTAACTCGACACTATTTTTTCAAAAACAATTTTTAATATTTAATTAAAATTTTTAGGCAAATTCAATGGTATATATTTAAAGAGTTCCTTCAGGTACAAAATTGATTCAGAAAGTTTTGCTATACGTCGCTTTGTTTTGCCACCAGGAAAGGAAAAGTGACGCGAAGACAAATTTTTGAATTGATAAATGCCGGGGTAAACTCGATACCCCGCCGGGGCAAACTCAACACTTTGTCTGCTCGACACAATTTGATCTGGAACTTATTTTTTACTGTCTGAAAATGAAAATACATTGTTTATTGTGTATTTAAAAAGTAAAAAAATTCGGAATAAAGTAGCTAAAACAATCATTTAAAATAATAAAAACAAAAATTGTTGAACTTTCAATTATCTTCATCTACTCATGTCTGAAAAACAATTAATGCAGGTAAACTCGCGATCGGACGTGCGCATACATTTGTCATGAGCCATACGGCTGCATGACAAGCATCGTTTGTTACTGGGAGCCGACGAAACGGCGTAGTGTTGACTTTGCCCCGGACGTCGTTTTTAACTTTTGTCACTTCAAAAACATGAAAATTTTGAAAATATCCAAAAACGATTATCGGATTCATATAGAGCATCAAATTTCCCATGAAGATCACTTACATATAGATTTGCAAGAGTAAAGCTCGATGAAAGAGTAGAAATTTTCGATAGATTAGAAAAATTACTTTTTACCATCAAAAACGCTTATGTTGCGCTAAAAATTACACCATAACTCAGAATGTCATCAAATCTTGTTGATAATACTAGCACATAAAGACGCATTTACAGTAGGAAAGGCAAGTTTCTAAGATAGATTTAAATTAGCAAAAAGTCTAGTGTCAAGTTTGCCCCGATGTCGAGTTAGCCCCGGTCTCACCTGCTTATAATGTGTAAGTTATAATGTAAGCTTAAATATAAAAATATAAAATACATAGATATATCTTTATAATATATATTTTTTTAACATTTCTGGATATTTATTTCTTTACATTTATGTTAATAATTAAAATTTTAAATAATTTTTTACAAAAAATATTAAAAGTTACTAAAAAATAATGATTGATATTATTTTCGCAAATAATTTCTCTTATCTTATAGTATGTAAATATAACATAATGTGTTAAATATATTTTTTTATTCCACTCTTACAATAGAATAAAATGAGTTTTTCTCTACCTCTTTGTTTTTTATTATATACATAATTTAAGTAACATATATTGCTAATATCCAAAAATTCAAAGATTCTTTATACTGTACGAACACGACTAAAAGATGCATATGTCAATTCCATTGTATCTAACAAATCGTCATATTCCAAGTACCAATCTCATCTCTAGATTTATATGCGATATCCGTTTTATGTACCAGCATACCCACATCTCTTGCAATCACATAAGATCATTGAATAAATTGAAAAGGAAGTATGATTTTTTGATGCGCACGAAGCGGAAGATATTTAAGACTTGTGTACTCAGTCTATTTCAAATAGATCAACGTATTATGGGATTATCATTACGTGTGCCGGATATCTATTATACGATGGATGCGGGGACTTTCGCGGCTCTCAGCCCACGTATTCAGAAATATCTGCTAAGGCGATTACATGTCTGGAACTACCTGTAGTTGGTGTCGGCCTTTGTTGCGAACCTTTATGAAATTGCAGGAAAATAACGTATGAACCAAACAAAAGGATTCATGAATAGTGCGGGATAGACGCGAATGGAATATGGCAATTTTTTATAAAGAGACGGCCTTTAAGATTTCTATTACAGTATAAATATAAGTATTTGTTTTTCGGGATTTAACATTATTTAATTAGTTATATTTACAATTATTTATATCATAATATTAATAACAATTATATATTACCATTATTTAATAACTTTATTGTATAATATATGTATATCTAATAATATAATATCTTTACTTTATATATTATATAATAATTAATAAATAATAAATATATATTAGTATTACTTAATAATTTTATGTTACATTTTGATTAGCTATCTTAAATATTCTATATAAAAATTTTTGTGATTTAATTAAATATCTATAAAATAATCAGATATTATATCATAATTTTATATAAGTGTATAAATTCTCTCTCTCTCTCTCTCTCTCTCTCTC
>NW_020226425.1:0-3701 GCF_003070985.1 Temnothorax curvispinosus | reverse complement strand
TGTAGTCGACTTCTAACAAATATTTCGTCGTAAATCTCTCTCTTTTTTCTCTTTCTCTCTTTCTCTCTTCCTCTCTCTTTCTCTCTCTCTCTCTCGACGTTATTCTACAAACTATATAAAAATATAAAATACATACATCATTATGACTTTCGTCTAATCGCGATTTCGCCATTCGAATGGCTACACTTTTGAGATATGCAGGAAATCGTCGAAAGCAGAAGACTTGAAGGAATAACGAGCATTAGTTGCGCAGATGAGGGATTTGCCCTCGCATCCGCGGATATTTAGCATAGCTGCTTCCAACTTTACACTTAGTACATATGCATGATTTCTTAATAAAGCTAATAGTACCGAATTTCGCTCTACCGGCTTCGCGAAATTAGCAATTTGTGGTATTGTCGAGAATTTGTTTGTCGGCTATATCGCATCGTATTGTCGCTAATTGCGTAAGTTCCACGAATACGATAGAGACATATATGTATATATAATATACAATAACCAATGTACACAATACGCATCTTATATGAAACATATGTAGATATATCTACAAATCGATATTGTCGTAGTTAAGTCATCGGCGCCTGTGCTACGCAACGAGGCCTGAGATATTCTGAGTTTAGCAAAATTTAGCATTTTGCAAAATGTATACACTATATATTGTCGTATAACCCTTCTAGTAACGCGAATGCCCCAGCAGCTCACTGTTTGGCTGTAAAAACATCGTTTTCAGCGTTGGTAATTTTCTTTTACTCTTTCTCTCTCGAGGCTCATCGCGATATTCTCGAAAGAAATGGTGCTCGAACACCATTAGGTAAACCTGCTGAAAATATATAGTAGCAGAAATTATTGCAAACTCATTGCATATCGATTACTTTACAGAAAGACTAGCTTGGCAGTCTACGAGCAGTCTATCGAGTCTATTCTAAGAACTCCGTTAATGTCGTTTTACTCGTGGCATACATAATTATAAATATTTTTATTTACGTAATGTATTGTCGCTTTCTTGCTTGGAAAGTACGATATACGAGAGTGTGTTGCCTCTTGACGCGAATAAGTCTTGAATATTATCAAAAATTTATTATCATAGAATCTAATTCAACCTGATGAAAAAGAAACTAATATCTCCGAAAACTAATATAAAATAGATAGTACGACAAGCATGTGGTAGCTCACACGTTACGATTTTAGATCTAATCTGATGCTAGTATATATGTGTAGGTATTATTTGGTATCGTTTTTGATCATTTTTTACAATTATTTGCATCTTTAAAAATATCTCAAAGAGATATGACACTAAGTAATTAGACAGTGCGGAATGAGCATAACAATTTATGTCGTGTATAACAAATAAAAAAATTAATCTAACTCTGTAAGATGACTTTTAAAAGAAAAAGCGTTATCACGCTTTTTTTTTAGAGAAGTTACGTAAGAGCAACTATTTAAAGCTCGATGATATAACTTCGTTATCAGTCGAGAAACGATTTAATTATTAAAGCCAGACATGAAGGCAATTTGTGACTCGCGGTTACTCAATTATTTTCTTCGTGTCTTTCTTTTTTCCTCACGCGAGTAATCCTTTTTTTTTACATCTTAATAAAGATATGTTATTATTAAAACGATATGAATCTGACGAGGAAGGGAATTTCTGTATATCGATCTCTACTGCTGATAAGTCTTATGATCGACTTAACACAGAAATCTAAGCCAATTTATAGAGTAGAAAATGCTTCCGCTCGTTAAATGCGTCCGGAACGAAAGATTCGAGACGGCCAATCGGCCGTTCGCGCATATCTGGTTGAGATCGTGAGCCACGCTTATCGATGGACGGTCTATCGATGAGAGAACTCCCGACCGCTCGTTTGTATCGCATTTCTCTTTAGATCATAAATAGCACGTCTTGTAGTAAATGAAGGCGACCGTGTCCTTGCCGAAAGTTCTGCATTCCCTCTCGTAGTGCACCTCGCCCGGTCCGTATCTACCGCCTCGCGGATACGTATCTAATCTCGACAGGCTTCTACAAAGCTTGAGATAATCGTCGTCGAAGGGCGGCTCGTCCTCCTCTCGACGATACCTGTTACGTCGACGATAATTGTCGTCGAGGAGTCTCTCCTCCCGAGTGCCATCCCCACCGCGGCCGGATGGAAGATACGTGACGTCGTCGAGTTTCAAATCCGTTAGATCCTGCAGGCTCTTCGGATACGCGCGCCGTCCTCCTCCCTCCGGGGAGTCGCGTGCTTGATCCTTGAAGTTGATGGTCCTGCTGCGCCGCGGCAGGGTCGAATAATACGACCTCTCGTCCCCGCCGTGATTGATGCCGTTTCTCAGAATCGGCTTGGAGACACACGGACCCCCTCTCGCGAGGTCCAGCTCTCGTCTCCAGGTGTCCGCCGTGTCGTAATCCGTTTCCGCGTACTCGCGCCTTCTCGCGCGACGGGGCTCTATCTCGTTAAAACGACGAACGTAACTCGCGTCGGCTCGCGTTGGGTCCCGGATATAAGTGCTATTGGAATACGCCACGCGTTTCTTCTGCCCGCCGTTTCTCCGCGGCCGCTCGTAATCACGATTCTCCTGTTGGCGACGACGGTTCTCGCTCGTTTCCCGATCGGTTCGCGGCGGAGGGTCGTTTCTGATCACGTCTCCGTTAATTCCGAGCGCGTCACGACGTAACGTTTCGTCGACCGAGCGACGAATCGGTAGCAAACCGCGGGACTGCATAAAGTTCTCCACGTTCCTGCCGATCCTATTGGTCTTCTCGGCGAAGATGCCGCAGTAATCCGACAATTTGCGGTGAGCGACGCGCGCAGACGGCATCGCGATGCTGGAAGTCGCGATTGACGGATCGCTGCGGTAGAGATCCCGCGGATCGTGCTCGTTCGGATAAGCGCCTCCCGGTAAAGGCTTGTTCGCCTTCTCTAAGTTCGAGAGACCCCCCGTCAGCGAGGCCTTATACTACCGTGCTTGCGCATAATCCGGATTCATCTCGTCCAGCTGCTTGCCCTTCGTCTCGGGCACGCAGCAGACTACGAAGCATAGCCCGCAGACCGCCACGGCGGCGTAAAACCAAAAGGCTCCATGTAGACCGAGACTCTAAAATAAAAAGTTGGAAATTCTCACTATACTTAAGTTATTAATTACAGGATTACAGAAGTTAATTATTAGTTGATTGTAGAAAGTACTATTGTATTGGATAAGTAAAATTTTATATCTGGACCGATCTGGACAAATTAATTACTCTAACAAAATAATATCGTTGTTTAAACAAAATGTAATATTTTTTTAATGGATATTTTCTCGTTTAAAATCTTATAATCCTGAACCTAGTTTCTAAACTTAGTCTTCATAATCCAAGCAACTTGTCAGTGTCTTAAGTAAGAAAATGAAAGTCTGCTCACCTGCTGGAAGTCCATAAAGAGCTTGATCCCGAAAAACGCGCAAAAGTAACTGAAGCTCGTGCTAATGCTGGACCCGAGGCCGCGGTACTCCAGCGGAAATAGTTCGCCAATCAATAGCCAAGAAATTGGCGATATGCCCAGGGCGAGGGCGGTCGTGAACACGAGGACGCAGAGTAGCGGTATCCAGTCGTGCTGGCCCACCACCGCCGAGTCCACGTAGCCCAGATTTTGCGTTTGCGACACGTAATACGCGTAGCTGCCGAACCCGGCGAGCGCCAGTGACATGAAAACTGTACTGGCTATCAAAAG
>NW_020226424.1:0-9297 GCF_003070985.1 Temnothorax curvispinosus | reverse complement strand
TCCAATACTCAAAATAGCTGCTGTATTTTTCAAACTTTTTTTGTTTATAACTTTTTAACGAACAATGACCGACGGCTAAAACCTTCCGAAGGTCACTCAGGAGCTAGGGTGACCTTGACAACATATGTCAAGGTCAAGGTCATCGGAGGGTGGTCCCTATTACTGCATAATTACCGTGATTTTTACCAAAGATATTATTGTGATAAACTGAAAACTGTAATATATGGTATATATTATTTTTATATAAATAAAACTTTTTTATGATAATTAGTGAATTATTCCCCAATGCAAATTAGTATATAACAGGCCTGGGCAACTTCGAGCTCCGGAGCCACGACACTCCCCTACTTTCCGTGGATAGAAAAGAAGTGTCGTGGTTCTGGAGCTCAAAGTTGTCCAAGCCTGGTCTATAAAAGCAATCTAAATATTAATTAGACAATAAATATTGAGGTATTTTATTACTATTGCATATTTATTGAAAACATGTTGCCTGTAATAGAAATAAAATATCAATAAGAACTTTAAATAAATGTTAGAATTAATATTACGGTAATCTTAATATAATATTGTAATAAAGTTGATAGTACGTTTAAATTTTTATCTCAACAACATTACAGGAATGATAGAAAAACCTTAACGCAATGTTATTTGCAACGTTATGGCACTCCCATTTCAACCCATTACATATTTAACAATATTACAAGTTCTAGAATATCGTTGCAATAACATTGTAATAATGATTTTTTGCTTACTGGGTTGGTTGTAGCCGAATTGTATCTTTTGTTCTTTGATCAAAATGTTTGGTTCCACACATACATATTCTTGCAACAAAATTATTTTGTTTTTCCAACAAAAGTATTTGTTTGCTCATATAGAAACAAATAACTTAAGTTGTGTCTGTGACCGGAACAACAGTGTCAACCAAAATTTGATTATTCCAACCAAAGGTTTCTCAGTGTACGCATATTCCTCTCTATTGTACCTTCTAATTCTCTAACTCTTTTTCTTGCGTATGTTTCAATTCACTCCCGTACACTATACTATTTCACCTCTTCCAATATACCATATCCCTGCGTCTGCGTCATTCATATATATATTTACCGTCTTGTTTGTGTCCACTTCCAGATCGTGGTCACTGGTCGAGGTATAAATGACGCAGCGCAGACGCAAGTTACGCAAGTCGCGAAAGTTTTTATGCTGCTCGAACATGACATGTCGTGGCTCTCGTTCTCTCATTCAGATATGCGCCTATTTGGCGTTCATCACCACCACAGTCGCAGATGATCGAGGTGAGTCGCAAATGATGGAGAAGACGACGCTTACGTAAAACGTGTGATAAATTGTTGCAAAAAGAGTTATTCTCGAGTATATTGATTTCATCTGCGTAATCTTACAGTAAGGCAATAATTAAGTCATTTATTATTTTTGATCAAATATTCCAACGTAATCTCGGGTTACAGCTCCAGTTAATAATAAATTTACGGTAAAATCGCGAAAAAAATTTGCGTGTTGAAGCTATTAAATTTTTTAAGTAACTGCCAAATTCTTTTATAATTGCGTTGCTTTTATAAAAGACACATTTTCTACAACGCCAGAAAATTTTTATGTAACAATAAATGCTTTATAATAAATCACGTTTTATATAATAATAATCATTTCATTTACTAATTTGTCAATTAAAAATATGTTTTTACCAAGTGTAATAAAATTTAAGAGATAACGAAACGACGTATTTTTTTAGAGAGTTCTTAAAATTGATTCAGTATTATTGTACAAACTTTGACATTTAGACTTCGTGAATAATTCTGTTTCCACTCAAAATTCCGAAAATACGAATAACGACGTAACTGTAAGGATTCAGAACGATTCTCTTATTTGACTAGTAAACATCCATTTTTGTGAGGTCAGTAATATATCGCATTAAATTCTTTTAAATTTTTTTTTTGTAAAGAGGAATGCGATAAAACAAAATGTCCGGGACCACTGGCGTATTACGAGGTTCTCGGTTGTATCCCGGTGTTTAAGAAAGAGGGCGATTGTTGCGCAACAAAATACAACTGTGATCATCTAAAACAGAGATCCACTAGCAAGTGTTATGTCAATGGTAAAGAGTACGAGATCGGAGAGGTACTCAAAGAAGAAGATGCGAATCCTTGTGACATTGGTTGCACCTGCCACCCAGGATATGATAAAATGTAAATAAAGATTTTCACATCAATTTTTTCATTGTTGTCTCCTTTTAATATTTTAATTATTAAATTCCTCTTATTAAAATTATGTAATTGCTTTTATTATAGCGCCACATTTAATTGTGCGATAGTTGATTGTTTTCAAGGACCAGCGAAACCAGGTTGCTATAGAAAGAGATCCCCGTTAAATTGTTGCCCTGGAGAGGAAGTTTGTCGTAAGCACAATAATCTAATTAAAAGTTATAAATTTTCTACGTATATTCGCGATAAATTGATAACACTAGTTTTTATGCATTTAAATATTATATTAAATTCGCATCGTTATATCCCAATTATGTCCTTTCTCGATGAGAAAATCATTATAATTAACCCTTTTCGGTCACAAGGGGTAAAATACACCCCAGCGTTTTTTGACTTCGAAAACGATCCAGTAAACCAATGGAAATGGGCCTTGTGTCGCCATCTAAAGGTAGTTGGGACCTTCAAGTATCGATCCCCGTCGGTGGTATATTTTTCGGCCCGTTAGTTCTTTCTCGGCATTTTTTTTCCGCAAAAAATCGCACTTTCATACCTTAAAATCAACATACTTTTTGGAACGGCCATAAACTGCAATAATCAGTGAAAAGTGCGTCATCTTTTAAGATGAAAAAACCGTTTGAAAAATTAAAATATCTTAAAAATTGAAAAAGTTACATTAGTTTTTGTGAAAAGTCACTTTTCCGACTTTTTTTTCAACAATTTTTTTACATATGTTTGTATGTTACATATTAATTTTTTGCAAATCAAACCTATACAGTCTTTTTAAGGAAGACTTGAACTACAACAGAATATTTTTTTTTTAAGGTCACCTACAATTTTTTATACACGTGCAAATACGCTGGGGGTGTATTTCACCCAGTGTGACCGGTGCGGGATTCTCGGGAAGTGTGACCGAAAAGGGTTAAAAATATAAATTTTTAATAATTTTACATTTTTGCGATATACCCCTTTTAGTTAATACATTTATTGAACTTTGTTAATCAAAAAGCCACAATAAAATTGCTTTATCATAATTAAATTTAATATTCAATAATAGCAATCCACATGCCGACAAAAAAAACCTTTCTATCCTAAAAATATATGGATAACATTTAAATAAAGTCATTTACGTCTTGTAGCTGAAAATCCCGAAGACAGAGCTATCTGTAATGTAAACGGAAAGGAATATAGAGATGGAGAGCACTTCAGTGTTGAGAGTGAGCCGGATTTAACCTGTATATGCCAGCCAGGCTATGAAGGTAAAGATAATCTTAGGTTACTCTTATGTTACTTTAAATTTTTCAGTGCTAGATATACCTTAAAACATGTATATAAAATACATGCTAATGAGTGATTTTAATGTTATTATCAACACTTATATTTTTATATACAGTGCACGAAATTCTTATGACAAATGTGACAAATATAAACTAAATGTCAATTTTCAATGAAATAAATGTATTATGAACACTTACATCGATGCAATATATTAATAAATAATTATTTATTGGCTTATTTATCGATAAATAAGCAAGTAAATTAAATAATTCAACACTTGTTGTACAGTGTACACCATAAATATATATATTGCATTTGTCATAATAATAATTAAACCGAATAAGAAACATTTACTTTGCCTAAAGTTAATAAACAATTAAGGATTTTAATCGACTCAACTAGCTATCATCGTCATGACAATACGACCATTGTGTCTTGACGATAATCTGACCAAAATCAATGGTCGTACTGGCTATCATGACGATGATAGCCAGTCGTCGATTAAAATCCTTAATTGTTTGATAACAATTAAGCTAAATTCGTGTTTATCTATATTTCAGTAATGTGTGAACACTAACAATTCTGTGATATAAATTCCTAATTTAAAACTATATAAATCTATGTTTACGTTCATAAAATATTTTATGGTTTAAGGAAAAAACGTCGAACCTTTCTGCGTGAAGCCTAAACATCCGTATTGCAGTCCCGATTTCCGTCATGCAAGCAACATTTTTAATAACTGCCCTCCGGTTTATTATTCCACTCAATCGCCGCAGACTGGTTGCAGCGTATTTTCGAGATGTCGTAAGTTCACGAGTGTGATTTTGCACGCGCGCGTCTGTGTGTCTGTGTGTGTGTGTGTGTGTGTGTGTGTGCGCGTGCGTGTGTGCGTGCGTGTGTCAATGTTATCTATAAGCAATAACGATTAATTATCGAGTTTTATAGAAAACAACAACGACACTGTTATTCACAAAGAAGACGACTTGAAGTCTGCCGACAAAAATCTTGATGGTACGTTTCATATTTAACATTATAGAAATATAATGTTTTTAAACGATCCAAGATAATACTCTTGAGAATTTGACCTAGTCTTTTATTAATTTTATTAATTATTGACTCATAGAAAAAATGTAAAGATATATTTTATACAAGCTAATTCGCTTATTGAACTGAACACGGTCTTACATACAGGTCTGGAAACTCAGACCGATTTCGGTGGTGGGGGATGGTCGTTTTAGCAAGGAAGAATTTATTTCACGGCGTTGTCACTATGCATCGCTGTCATCGCGAAGTGTAGATGGTAACCCATGGTAACGTGACAACAATTTTTTAATTGCGCTTAATTCAAGTGCATTTTTGAAAATGACATATAATGCACATCCTCAGTCGCTGAATTTGTAAACATGAAAAGTCGCGGTGGTTTGAAGCATGCAAACCACCATTTTTTTCATCTTATTCGATATGTTAAATCGTGTTTTGCAAAAAATGCCTCGCACTTGCATGTATTTAAATGGTTTTCTTAAAACGAATAAAAAGATTTCTAACGTTTTATTCTTAATGCAAAGTCATTTATTATTTCTTTGAGCTAAGTTGAAATACTTTCTTCGGCTCCTGAGGACATGGACAGCGACATGGATTGAAAATAACATCTTTCTCATGTAAATCTTTTTTTATATGACATTTTCTTTCTTTAAATAACTGTAACTAGTCACAGTAAAAAGGTCGATATTGACCTTGATTATGTGTACAACTACATTGATATTTTTTGGAATAAGAATGTATATAAATATTGAAACCTGTAAATTAACTATGGATTCTCGAAACGGGTAATTATTATTTACTTCATATTCCTTTACTCATAGCCTTCAACTTTCTAATTAATCTTATAAAACCAAGGCATACGTAAGGTAAGAATCAGAATTAATACAAGTCAACCGCTCTCATACCGAGAATCACGCGTCATCTTTAAATATTGTAAATTAAGAATAAATTATATATCAATTTATTAATTTGCGCATTCGTATAATTGGCCTTCCGTTTTTTTATGATCCGGTGTTCGTTAGAATTAAGTTTCTCGTTATAAGAAACAATTTATATTGATATTGTTTATTGATATCGTTTGTATTCGAAGAGAGATATTTCTTTTCCATAAAATAACATTATATCTTACAAAGTAAATTATTTCTTATTGTTTTATTATAATTAGATTCCAAATAAAGGATGAAAAAGAGCTTGGTCGAAATAACTAACTATTGTAAAACAAAAATCGTGTTGTCTATATTGTTCATTTAGCAATCTAAAACACACTAGGAAGGCACAGTATTATATATGCTTCACGCAGAATTTTTATTCCCTCAGTATCGCTCGGTCAGTATTTGTCCTTATAAAGAAACGAATAAAAAGATTTCCAACGTTTTATTCTTAATACAAAGTTATTTATTATTCCTTTCCTCATTTGAAACTTCAATTATTGCCTATTTGACACTCACGATTTTGAATTTACTAATTACTATTTCCGTCCTTGTCCTACCACATAATACACTGACCGATGGCAGCGACTCTTACGGTCACAAAGCGAGTTATTTTCTTCGTCGCTAAGGCGACCATCCCCCACCACTAGAGTTTCCAGACCTGTATGTAAGACCGTGGAACTGAAACATAAATGACGCATCGACACACATTTGAACATTCAAGCGATACTAATTATGCATTAGGAAAAATGTTTTGTTGTACGAACCAAAATTTTGTTTTAACAATAAAATAATTTGGTTAAAATATGCCCAACAAAACTCGTTTAATTGCTGTAAATATATATCTTTGTTGCTAATATTTTGTTCTTATAACGTAATGCTTTTGTTGTAACAACCAAAAATCTTTAACTATATGAATTTTGTTATGGAGAACAAAGCGTTTGGTAGTGTAAATTGCTTTATTGCGAGTATTATAATATTTTATTAGTAGGGGAGACCGGGGCGAAGTTGACCCTATTTTTTCGGTGCCGATTTTTAACAAAATAAATCATTCAATTTTAGTGAAATATAGTATACCATTGTAAAGAGTGAACCCTTGGCTACAAAATTTATATAGGCATTTTTGGTTTACGTCGCTTTGTTCAATCGGTATAGAGTAAAAACGACAAAGGTGCAAAAATCGAAAAATCAAAATTTCCGGGGCGGAGTCGTGTCTTCATTCTCGGAGTGGATTTTAAATAAAGATACATAATTTTGATCATAAAAAATAATAGAATACACTTTATTCATTGTTTTTTAGTAGAAAAATGGAAAGCGGAAAATAATTTCAAGAAAATCAATTTTCTCTTTCGCTAACAGTTAAAGCGTGTAAAAACAAAGTCTGACGAGCGCACGCACTCGTTGTGTGCCTTACGCCTGCACGAAATGCACTGTTTTTCATCGGCTCTGTTTTCTATTATCTCCGAGCATACGCAGCACATATTATTTAGCTTTCTTAACTTCGTTATGGCTTGGTCACGACTTCGCCCCAAACACAAGTTTTAGGTTTGGTCGCTTATAAAATAATAGAAATTAATAAAAATAAAAAAACTGCACTGGATTCGTGTTTAGCATGCATTACTCTTTACTACTCTTTAGAATCACTTACTTTGAGATTCGGAGATATCAAGTCTAAATTTTAATGCATAGAAAAAAATTGTACTTATTGGGCATTATTTTAGTTTATGTAAAAGAAAATTTGGTAATTGTATAGATGGGGGGGATCACCTTAGATGACCTTGATATTTTAGTATGTTGTCAAGGTCACTCTCCTGAGTGACCTTCAGAAGGTTTTAGCCCGCGCTCGTTATTCGTTAAAAAGTTATTAACAAAAAATGTTTCAAAAATATAGCAGCTATTTTGAGTATTGGAAGGCATAAATGACTAATATATACGTGTGTGTGCCCTGCTTTAAAGAAAATCACAACTTTTATAAAGCAGAACATACACGCACACGCACATGAACACGCGCACGCGCACGCACACGCACACACACACGCACAGGAACACGCGCACGCACACGCACACGCACACGCACACGCGCACGCGCACGCACACGCACACGCACATGCACACATGTATGTTCTGCTTTGTAGAAGTTGTGATTTTCTTTAAAACAGGGCACACACACGTATATATTAGTCATTTATGCCTTCCAATACTCAAAATAACTGCTATATTTTCGAAACATTTTTTGTTAATAACTTTTTAACGAATAACGAGCGCGGACTAAAACCTTCTGAAGGTCACTCAGGAGAGTGACCTTGACAACATACTAAAATATCAAGGTCATCCAAGGTGATCCCCCCCATCTATACAATTACCGAAAATTTCATTATTATGAGTTTCTACGGTAAATAACTAAAATGCTTAATTTTTGTATGTGAAGTCAACAAATTATTTGGTCCACAGAACAAATCAGAAAAATACATTTAGCAGAAGTAACTAAATATTTTGTTATGGAAAACAAGATATTTGGTTGCTTTTAAAAAACGTCTTAACGAAACAGTTTTGTTGAAGGCACTAATTTTTTTTCCTAGTGTACGGATGCGACGTGTTAACTGACACGCCTTAGCGCGTATGATGTTTGTTCGTTAAAAACAATTTTATTTTATTTATATTTATCTATTTTAAAAATTTTTTTTTTATATTTTGATTTTGGAAATTGTTAGTTAGATTGTTAGTTAGATTTATGCAATAATAAAATACTCAAAGAGATATATAATATCTTAAAGTTAATTTTATCGCGTAAAGCAAACACTCAGGTCAGAACTCGACCCGTTCAGTCATTATTGAGATCTCAAAATCTCGGGTACTCGCAACTCGTCCGTTCGTGTAAAGGGCGGTCTCGCGCTGCGCGCGTACTTAGCACGAGACACTACCGTGTCTCTTGATGTCTTATTAAGACTTGTTCTTTTTAGATGAGGACGTTTGTCATTTCGGCAATATGACCATGCACCGCGGCGATGAGTTGAATCAAGCTACAGATTATAGTTCTGTGTGCGTTAAATGCATTTGCGAGGTACCTCCTGTACCCACTTGTCAGCGTTTACCGGATGAAGAATGCGATGTCACAAATCATCCACCTTTCCATCAAAAATTTTAAAATCAGTGATAATGTGATTACTTCCGTTGTACGACTCAGGATTTTATAGTACGTAAATGTTAAAACTTCTCTACATATATATGTATGAAATATTCTAATGTAATATGCATTTCTGTACTGTTGATTGACAATAAAAGCATATTTTTATATATTACATGTTGAAAAAAAATGGATTACAAATCTTCTACATATTTTGCTTGCAAATTATAGTTATAAATAATACTAAGGATTTAAAACAGAACGTAGTATTTTTAAAATTATCTTTATTATTAATAAATAAATGATAAATAAATGAATAAAGTTTTTAATTATATAGTTTGATTACTCAATTCTGCTTAATAAACTGTAACGCGATGAATGTTTGCGCATCTAAAAATCTATTATCTGTGACCTCTTTTACGTTAACCTCCTTTATCAGTCTTGCGTTATGCAACACATTTATCGATGAAAACTTGCTAAATAATATTGTGTGACAGAATGACTACATTCGATTATAATAAATTAGTATCATCTAATTCTAATTCTATATTTCATTGATATAAAATTTAAGGGGGTATCACACTGTAGAGCACGAAAAAAATACGCATATTTCGGAAATTTTTTTTTGCGTAATAAAGAGATCAATCGAAATTTTGTAAAATGGGATTTATAATTCTAGTAATGAAGTACAAACAATATTTTTTTCAACTTCGTTCAT
>NW_020226423.1:0-1890 GCF_003070985.1 Temnothorax curvispinosus | reverse complement strand
TAGCGATGCGTTCAATACGAATCAGCTCATCGATTGTGAGCTCGCAGCTTTAGTTTTTTAGCACGTAAGATAATATTATGTAAAAGAAGAGTTAAATAAACAGGCTTTCTTTACACCTAAACGAACGATGTATTTTCTTTGCGTGCATGTCCTTTCCTATACCTAACTTTTATCAAATGTTGTTTACGACGAACATGTTCCGACAGGTTCGATGCGTTATCGGGTCGATCATCGTTCTGATGACGTCATTTTTTCCTATGTCTTTTGCGTACTGCGTAGATAGATTGTTTAGCGAATTTGTTTAGTCTACGCCATAACCGCCTCCCCTTTTCCTAGAAAAATGTTGTTTACGACAAACGTGTCCCGACAGGTTCGATGAACACGCTCCTACGCAATGCGCTATCGAGTTAGTCTTACCCATTGTGCGCCGCCTAGCGGTGTCGTTGCGAACGAGGCCCCCGCGGACCCTCACGCGGCCCCCGCGGCCCACGCGGACCCTCACGCGGACCCCGCGGCGCGACCGCGACCGCGAACGCGGACTTCCCCTTCCGCGGACCCGCGGCGCGGGTGAGTCATTCCGGTGACTCATCCCGGTGAGTCATCACGGTGAGTCATCACGGTGGAATGCCAAGGTCAACCCCTCCCTTTCCTCTTCCCCGCGAAATCCGATATCCTTGAAATCTGATATCCTTGAAATCCGATATCCTTGTGTAATCCGATACCCTTGTGTAATCCGATACCCCGTCCCTCCCCCCACCCCCTCACCCCCGCGTTATTTTCTTGTAACCCGATACCCCTGTATAACCCGATACCCCGCCCTTCCCCCTCCCCCTCACTCCCCGCGAAATTTGATACTCCCCTTCCTCACCCCCCTCGGAGCCCCCGGGGTAAAACGCCCATAGGTTAACAACTGTAATTGTCTCCGGTCACCGTTAATGAAGTCACTAATTTTTCAACGGGCCCTCGCAGACAAGATCGGAGGTAATGGAGCCGCTCAATGTTAGAAATCGACGAATTCTCACCGATGACCGACTGGAAGAGATCCCGAAACGACGGCCATTCCTCATACGCGCCCGAAAAGTTCCGCAACTGAATACGCGGTAGCAAAGTCTTGGGAGCGTGTTCGCTAGCTTGCTCCGGCCCGGCAGGCACTCTGGGCGACGCGGGTTTCAGTTTGCTTTTGAGACCGATAAGCAAACCGCGCTGATGCGCGTAAGTATTCTCGACGGTGTCGACAAAATCAGTCTTGGCGTACTCATTCTCGCTGTAGAGTTGCCCGTAGCATGCCCGAAGGAGGTCGTGGTTTGACTCAAATTTGGCCCACAGGTCGTCGAGAATGCGGATGCGAGTGCTCACCATGCCGAGGGTGAGCTTGTCTGCACCCAGCTTCCGGAGGTTGTCCATGGCGCGGGAGATGCGGCCGTGGATGTCGTACTGGCTGTTCAGCAAGGCGCTCTGATCCATGCTCATGGTAACGGTCGTTGGATGAGGAAGCACTCCCGAATCCGCGGTTGCCGGTATGATCCGGCTCGAAGGACCAGAAATGTTCTAAAGCACGCGGTAGCGCGATATAGCGCGCGGTAGAAGACGACCACAAAAGAAACAGAGAGGAACAGCAAGTACAGAAATACAAAGTTTTAATGTTCAATATGTACAATTATTTACACTGGTTTTAGCCCAGTCAATAAAGACATTTAAATGGAATTAATTCCGGGAAGCGATTTTTTTTCTTTGGCTGTTTTGGAGGGTCATGGATAGTTTAAAACCGGATTTTCGCGATTCTAACCCTGGAGCGTTAGCCGCCATTTTGATTAGAAGGGTGATTTTGTAAATATCTCGCTTATTTTCAACTTTACAGTGAAAATGGTAATAACCAAACTTGTAGAAAAT
>NW_020226422.1:0-7064 GCF_003070985.1 Temnothorax curvispinosus | reverse complement strand
TTTGTAAGCGTGATGTCAAATGCTGACAAGATTTTTTACACGCTTATAGTTTTTAAGCTTGATGTTAAAATGCAAGATTTTTATAATCTAAGATTTAACACTTTCAGTCTGCAAATGAAGGACCAGCAATATCATCCACAGCATGTAGCCTTAAAGTACTACGGTTTTTTTCGCATCTCTAGCGTATAATTTGTCTGGCGACATAAGAGACAAATGTTTTTCCTCAATTGTTATATTTATAGATGTTTCTTCTCTCGTCTTCAACGCCGACTTAAAAACGCAAGTGGCATTAACAGAAGCTGACGAGAGTTTGTTACGTTTTTTCGTTTTTACATCACTTAAGAGGGAAAACATTCTCTCTGGATCGGCATTTGAATTTGGAAGTGATCAAACAGCATTCAGAACATTTGTTAAATTTGGATATTTTGGATATTGACATTGCACAATTTGTTTCCACATATTGTCGAAAAATGTAGAGAAATTTATTTCTCCTCCATTATAAAATCGGTAATGCAATCCATTCTTTCTTTAAGTCATCTTCATTACAACCACCAATAGTTTTAGCGACGAATAAAACATCACTGAATGATATTTCTCTCTCAGTATTTAATAAACTTGTTTCAGCTTCAAAAACTTTTAATTTTGACAAAAACACATCATTTATAGGTAACCTTTTGCGAATTTCTTCTGCAGCAGTCACATAAAATGTTAAACAGTTTTGTCGAACTGTTGTAACAATGTCTGTATGCCCCTGCAGCATTAATTCGTTAAAATATTCGTCACATTCTGATCCTAAAGTAATTTCGTTAAAAATTTTTTGATTTTCTGTTAAAGAGAATACTGGGTTTATGGAGAAAGGTTTTAAATGCTCCTTTTTTAAAAAGTTTCGACAGACTTGGAAGAGAAAGTTTACAGATTTTAAGTGCAATAAATAGATTCTCGTTTCTAATGCTTGAAAAAATCCATTAAATGCATTGAAGAAATTTAAAACATATTTTAAGAATAGAAAATACGCTTTTATCTCTACGTTGCCCATCTGAGATAATAGATATTCTCCAGATTTTGTTTTCTCACTAACAACCATTTCAGTAAAAAAATGCTTAATAGTATTCCAAGATTCCAGAAGTACACACATGTAGTGAGAAAGCCAGCGTGTATCACATAATTTTAATATTTTGCGATTTTTTCTTGGAAACATTCACAAAATTCCTTAAAAATTGCCGAACGTTTCGGACTGCTGTTAATGTATTAGCAACTTTTTTAATGAAATCATCGCAAAATGAGGGTAATTTATCATATGCAGCACGCGCTGCTAACGCAGCGGAATGGCAAGGGCATGAAAATGTAAATAAACGTGAACATACTTCTTCTAATTTTTTTTTTGAATGATAAATGTTTCCCTATTATGACCGACGCATTGTCGGATGACAAGGCAACAATATTTGAAAATGATATCTGTAATTTGCACATTTCAAATTTAAATGCCTGAAACAACTTTTCTGCACTGGAATCTTTGGCATTAATATCAATTAATTTAACTATATGAGATTGAATATCTAACGTCTCTGGGTCAACATAGCGAACAAGAAGAGTCATCCATTTAGTATTGCAAATATCGGATGTTTCGTCAAAAAAGACTGTAAATTTTGTTTTCTGAATGTTGTTAACGACACGTCCGGATCTGCCCTCCGTTTTCCCGGCGTCCGCGGTTAACGATGCTTCGGATTCGGGGCGTCGGGCGTCCTCGCGACGACACTCTCGGCCGCTTCTGCCAAGCCTATGCGGACTCCCTGGTAATGCCGCTTGCGCCTCGCCTCGCCGCGCCGGACCGTCCCTCCCGAGCCTCCAACGGGTGGGCCGCAATTCTCTGCCGACGGTTGATCTTCGCCGCGGTGTTCTCCTCTTCGATCGGTGGGGCGCTGCTCATACAAAATTACAAATAATAAATTTTCTGTCGCAATATTTCGATTAATGCCCCTTGGAAATCTCGACGCTCGATATACTCTCCCGGCCCGTCATGGAGCGCGAACCCCGCGTCTTGTGACGGCGGCGGGGGCGCTGCCACGCGCGGTGAAGCCGCAACGTCACAACATTCCCGCCCCAAGAGGGGCGTACCGGGTCTGGTCGCCCGATATAGCCACCGGACTTACGGGGGTGGTCGAGCGGTCGAAACCTCCAGCGAGGGCGCACTTAAGAAAAAAAAACAAGAAATCTTCGACGACGTTGCACCACAACACATACCCCCCCTTCACGAGCCCCGAAATCGGGCCCGGGACGCGACATTTCTTGCAAACGCCCCGTAGGACGTGCCCGCGATTTAGACGTACTAAATCCGCGGCCTCCCTCGATCCGCTCGCTCACGGTCTCGTATCCCGGGGGAGGGAAACGGACAGGTTACGCTTTCAACAACGTACCCAAAAAAAAAGGGAACCGAAACGGGGCTCCGTTGACCAATTCTTCAAAAGAAAAAAAAAGAATGAGAAATTATTTGACTGCAACTGTCTTAGTAGCCACCACAACAAGGGTGGGCCTCGACAGGGAACAAAACCCCACTCGCATTAAATCCGTGCCTCCCAATTAGCAGTAACGAAGATGACGGGGAAATTAGTGCGATGGTCAGAGGATGGGAGAAAACCGTTACAATCTGCCTTGCAACGCGACGAACGTTGAGAAGAAACTCTCTCTCTTTCTCTCTCTCTCTCTCTCTTTCTCTCGGTGAGTACTGACAGTCGCTTATTATCTTGCTCTTATTGAGGTGAATTTTTCTGCTGCCGCGTGCTGCCTTCGGGCCGTCTTGTTGCAGATTCCGGCAAGCTTTTGGCTGCTCTTCACGCATGCTTATTTTCCTTCTTGGAGGCGATTACCCTGCTTTGAGAATTTTCAAGGAAAATCATTGTGTGATCTAACCTCTTTCTCAGAATTATTGCGGGGTCTTGGAATTGCCCGAGCGTGGTGTTGCTTCCTACTGCGCATGTGCCTGGCCTGTCGATCTGTTCTAGCGCCGTTCAACCTGCGTGCCGTTTGCGGGCATGTGCCTGCCTAGTGTGGAATGCTCCTGCCTCCTCTTCTGATTGTCGTGTGGTGCCAACCGCAATCTTCTGAACCAGCATATTTTTCGCATCGTGTGGCGGGATCGTCTGGTGCGTGCATGCTCTTCGGGCAGTCTTATACTTGCGTGAGCGACGGTGGGGAGATGCAGTGTGCTAGGTGCAATAAACAAATAGCGACTAACTCCGTTGAATGTGAATGTAAGAGAGCGTTTCACCCGGGTTGCGTTAAACCGTATGCAATTACCGAATACGCTGACTCCTGCTGCAAGTCGCTACTCGACATTCTGCCTCGTACACCCGGCGTCGTGCATGCTGAGCGAGCACTTGATTTCGATACCATGTCAACCCCTGCAAGTGGCGATGCACAGTCTCTGTTGCAGTCTCAGCCCGTTTCGCAGTCTCAAGGTGACACAACAAATAGCCTTTTATCTTTACTGACCGAGCAGCTCAGGGAGTCGAATGCACAATTTTCTGCCTTCGTTGAGGAGCAACAGCGTACGAATAGCGTGCTGAGTGCAAAATTTTCTGCCTTCGTTGAGGAGCAACAGCGTACGAACGGCGTGCTGAGTGACAAGCTTGACAAACTGAATTGCATTGCGAGTGGTGTTGAGCGCAATAATCAACGTATTGTTGAATTGGAGCAGCGTTGCGATGCTCTCACTGATGAGATCCGTGTGCTTAAGGAGGATCGTGCGCTATCTCCTCCTGCACGGAATGTCTATACCGCGAATGAAATTATTGTATCGGGAGTTCCCGCCGAAATGTCTGTAGCTCCGTCTGAATGTGCAAGCAGGTTATTTAACAGTTTAGAAATTCCTGAACTATCCTGCCACATTCTGAACGTTCGACCTGTTGTACGTAAACCTCTGCCGGTTGGGACTGCTGACCTTCGCCCCTCGCCGACTCGTGCGTCGCACACTGGCTCCCTAATTGTTACTCTGGCTTCGAAGGCTGTTTGCGATGTGGTTATGGCGAAGAAGCGAGCTCGGCGGTCCCTCACGCAGAGGGAGGTCTGCGGCAATGACTCCAGTCGGAGCGTGCATGTCAATGAACTACTCCCCAAAAATATTCACGATCTGTTGCAACAAACAAAGAAAATCGCCAGAGAGCGGTCTTATAGGTATGTCTGGGTAAGGGCGGGTCGCATTCTTGTCAGGCAATCTGATGGCAAGCCTGCTATTTTTATTGACTCGGTTGCAGATCTTGGTAAACTTGTTTGACATGCGGGCTCCGACTCCTCAACTTCTGCCGTTCGCGATGGCGGGTGTTCTCAGTCTGCCTGTTTTCGAGTTGCTCAATTTAATGCCAACTCTCTCCGCGGTCACATGGATTATATCAGAATGTTTTTTGCCACTCGCTTCTTCCATATTATATCCATTTCTGAAACGTGGCTGAATGAGAGCATTTCCGACGTCACTGTGGCGTTAAGCGATTACTTCCTAATTCGTAATGATAGAGTGGGACGTATGGGCGGTGGGGTTGCGTGCTATGTGCATAAATCTCTTCGTGTCAAAATTCTGGCCACCTCCAGCAATATCTGTTTTAACTCGCCTGAATATATTCTGTTTGAAGCACGTGTACCCGATGGTGAATCCGTTCTTTTTGCAACTATTTACAGAAGACCTAAAGGTCTTTTCTTGCACGATTTTGTTGAGTCCTTAAATCAATTCTCTCACCTTTATAAGAATATTATTGTTGGTGGTGACTTGAATTGTAATCTTATGTCTGCGAGTTTTGAGGCGAGCTACCTGCGTGATCTCATGTCTGGTCTGGCTTTGCATATTATTGAATCTGGGCCTACCTATCACACGGCGACTTCTGATTCCTGGCTTGATGTGTTTGTGATTGATGATGTCGAAAAAATTAAGTCCTTCTCTAAATCTCAATGTCCTTTCATTGCCGGTCATGATCTCCTCGTGCTGTCTGTGTCTCTTAATTCCAAACTCTGCCTATCATCTACTATTTCTCGACGTAATTATAGGGGCATTGATGGTTCTGAGTTTTGTGATTACCTTCGTTCCATTGCTGACTCTGTACGTGTCAAATTGGACTCGTTACCCTGTCATGCCGGCGTGGACAGTTTGTGCGAAGTGCTGTCTGTCAGTTTATTGGGTGCACTTGACGTCTATGCCCCTATTCGTGTCCTTGAAATTAAGAAGCCTCCTGTGAAGTGGCTTACCTCGGAACTGATGGCATCGTTACGTATTCGTGATCAGTTGTATAAGCGTGCCAAACGTGCTAATAGCCTCCTAGGTTATGCCACTTACAGACTTTTCCGTAACAAGCTCAATGCTGACATCAGGCGAACTAAGAGCGAATATTACTTTAATTCCCTTATGAGTGTCAATGATCCTGCTAAACTCTGGAAAGAGCTTGCTCGGCTTGGACTCGCCAAATCTACCTTTGCTTCTCCTTTGCAATTCTTCTCGCCTGACAAGTTAAACACATACTATGTATCTGTTACGAACGCTCAGCCGATCTGTACTTACTCTAACTTTATTTCAGCCACTGCTTCAATCAGTGGTCCTTCTGATCGCCCTGAATTCGTCTTCTCTACCATCTCGTCGAATTCAGTATCCAAGGTTTTATCCGAAAAACCTCTTCACTCGTTTGCATCGGGTGTAGACGGAATTCCCTTGTTCATTCTACGTCTTGCATTGCCTATCATCCTGCCTTTAATAACATCCATGTTGAATCGATCTCTGGACACTTCTGT
Source organism: Temnothorax curvispinosus (assembly GCF_003070985.1). Lineage (NCBI taxonomy): Eukaryota > Metazoa > Arthropoda > Insecta > Hymenoptera > Formicidae > Temnothorax > Temnothorax curvispinosus. The sequence goes on along the minus strand of NW_020226422.1, from coordinate 1,298 downwards.
GTTTCCGTCTGAATGGAAAAAAGCCTACATTTGTCCACTCTCAAAAATTCGAACACCTCTATCACCGTCTGACACGAGACCGATTGCAAACCTGTCAGAACTTTCTAAATTATGTGAGAAAATTGTAGCTTCTCAAATTCTTGATTACTTACATGATCATGACATCTTAAATCCCAGACAATCTGCATATCGTGTGGGCTATAACACACAGTCAGCACTGTTACGTGTGAGTAATGATATTAAACAGGGCATTGATGATGGATTAATCACCATCATGATACTCTTCGACTTTAGTAAAGCGTTCGATACAGTTCCCCATTTGCTGTTGCTCATCAAGCTTAAAGAACTTGGATTCTCAGATGCTGTCCTCAATTAGATTTTTTCGTACTTAACAGGTCGTTCTCAAGCGGTTATTGATGACACTGGTAATCTTTCGGAATGGCTGTTTACTTCATCAGGAGTCCCACAGGGCTCTGTACTTGGTCCTCTCTTGTTCTTACTTTTCATCAATGATATATATAAAGTATTACGTCATGTGATGCACATGATCTTTGCTGATGACATTCAAATTTATTATTCATGCTTACCTTCCAACATCTTACGTGCATTGGAATTAATTTCGTTGGATGCTAATGCCATTTTTGACTACGCTATGTCTAACGGTCTCATGCTTAACCCTGCAAAATCCAAGGTCATTATATTTGGCAGTCAAGCGCACATAAGTAGTATTGATATCAGTCGTCTTCCACCCATTGTTGTAAACAGCACGCCTTTACCATTCGTTTGCGAAGTAAGAAATTTAGGCGTTATTTTTACATCTAATCTATCATGGACGAGACACATCTCGCTTATCTCACAGAGAGTTCATCATGCGTTAAACAAATTGAAGTTCAACAAGAACTGTCTTTCTAAACAGCTTAGAATCAAACTTGTTACAACATTAATTTTACCTCACATTGATTACTGTTGTCTCGTATATCATGGCCTGACCAAAGAATTAAACATCAAATTGCAAAGACTTGTTAACTGTTGTATTCGATTTATTTTCGATATTAGGCGTGATGACCATATCACACCGTACAGACGACAACTGGGATGGCTTTCTGTTGAGAACAGACGGCATTATTTTCTCGGTTGCCAGATATATCGTATTCTACACATGCGTTCGCCCACCTATTTGTCTGAGCTTTTCACCTTTCCTGATCCATCACTCAAGCGATCTAATCGTCTTGCTGAATTATCTGTTCAAACTTTCCATATTCCTGCTCACAGAACAGTGGCTTACAGAAATTCATTCC
>NW_020226421.1:1464-2223 GCF_003070985.1 Temnothorax curvispinosus | reverse complement strand
ATATCTTGAAGGTAAAGAATATTATTATATAAAGGTTTAAATTGTTTTTAGAATAAAAATATCATGCCATATTTAATGTGTTATAGATTACAGAAGGCGAAATAGATGTTTGCATTCCCGCCTTCCAAGGTGTTAATCCGATTAATGGTGTAGAGTGGATTTTGGGCGTTGTATTTGTTGGTCGGTACTACACCATGTTTGACATGGGGAAAAACCGAGTGGGATTCGCCACATCAAAATAAATTTTGATTGTCTTCTCATGAAGTTATCATTAAATATTAGAAAATCTAAGTGACATTACTAAACAAATAAGTCATAGTTTCTTTAGAATATCGATTGACATATGATTTTAATTTTATTTGGACTATTTATATGGTATATTTTTAAATTAATACGTATTTGAAAATTAGAAGAAAGATATGCGATATTTACTCTACCAACGATTTGGTACATCTTGTTCTTTTGGCAACTACTGAATTGTTAGATATTGTGAATACAACTTGTATATAAGTCTATTAAAATGAAGTACATATTTTTTACACTAAATAATGATTTCATAAATCGCCCTTTCAATCTCATCTTAATGCCTACATTAATATACTAATCCCGAAAAATATTATTTTGTTTAATCTTATAAATTTTCTGCTTATACAAGATATCATATAACATTCTGCTTATATGTATAAGGGTATGACATACCGCATTTGTAAACAAAATATATATAACTTTTTACATTTCTTATGCTTACACAAACGTATA
>NW_020226421.1:0-1454 GCF_003070985.1 Temnothorax curvispinosus | reverse complement strand
TGCCTCTCTTTTCTGGCGTTCACAGCCTTGTCCCTATTTAGACAATTTGTTATACAATAATTTTCTGTGTTATTTAATGTATTATCGATACGGTTACTCATTGCGAGTTGAATAAATCGCGGAAACCTCGTCATCGTACTCACTTGAAATTCTTAATTTTCGAAATGAGAAGCTTGATCTCCCTCTGCGCGCGTTTTTCCGCTCCGGCTTTAGGATCCTCGTCTTCCTCTTCTTCTTCCGTGCTCTCCTCTTCCTCCTCGCTCGTGCTGCAAACATCTTGTTTGTCTACACTCTTTTGCGACGCGATCCTGCTACGTCTTTCGCGCTTGGACAACCAGCCAGTGCCATTCCTGCAACATTGTACCATCCTACGTTTTCCCAATCCTCTTCTAACTCCACTATCGGCTCGCAATCAGCTTCAATCGGCGTAAGCTCTTCTTCTGACAAGCAAAGCAAGGAAAAGCGAAGCGAAAAAGCGTGATTAATATAAGCGTTGATATAAAGCATAAGAAATAGATATGAGATTCGCATCATGGAATTGATAATAACGTTTTGTTTAAAAAGCGATTAAATTCAAGGGTAATTAGGGAGAGATTGCAGGACAACACGATTAATATAGCTCAGCTAACTTTAAGTAAAGCTACACTTTTAATTACGCACCAGCCTTCATACGTTTTTCTAGCGTCGCATACATTCTTCTCATTTCTTCCAACACGTTTCTAGCCTTGTCTCTTTCCTCGGCGGCGGTGGCGAAACCTTTCTCCGCTTTTTCTGCGTCCTTTCTCGCTTGTTGCACTTCCTGTCTCAAGGATTCCGTGAGTTTCTCATCCTGTTGCTTGTTTTCCTGTGCATTCTTTTGTAGCTTCATATGTTCCACTTCTGCCTCAAGATTCAAAATTCTTGCCTGCACATATTAGCTCGGTAAGAAATTATCTTTATCTTAAGCTATATTTATTTCTATTAAAATCCTTAGCTATTTTTTTTAACCCTCTAATTTTTCCTCATTTCAGCAAGTCGCTGGTTTGCCTTGTTTGAATAAGATTATAAAGTGTTTTAAATAGAATTGGGCAGAGTAAACTTACATATGTTATTGAAAACTTTTTCCAAAATATCAAATGTCAATGCCTTTTAAGTCTTATTACCTGCAATCGCTTATTGTCTCGTTCCAAGACTTCTTTATTCCTAAGTTCCATTGCGAGCATCTGCTTAGTGCTTTGCAAATCATCCCTAACGGCATCGATGTCATCCATCTTGTCCTGAATAGCATCGTCTACGGGCGTTTTCTCGGTTTTTTGAATCTGCTCCTCGATGGTCATTTGTCGTCGAAACTTCCCCAGTCCTTCCAGTATCGGCTTAGAACGGTCGTTCGTCCTTACACTCTTGAGCTTTACACCATCCTGGATCTGTTTCAGTAGTTGATTGTGCATATTCGATTTTTCGGATTCGAATACGAA
>NW_020226420.1:0-3981 GCF_003070985.1 Temnothorax curvispinosus | reverse complement strand
ACCCATACTTAGATATCGTCCGTCTTCCAAGGCGCGCAGCATCGACAGCTTGTTGATCTCATTCAATACCACGTGAGGCATTCGCCATTGTATCTTGAGTATTTTGATAGTAAGCTCCAACGCGAGACTTGCCACCAGGGAATTGTTGTCGTTGCGCGATCGTATTAAGATCAATTCGTGACGAGCGTTGATCACCACGCGTTTGTAATCCTCACAAAATCCCAGTAACAAGTTGAGCGGTACGCAGAAATTGAAATATCCGTTCGGATTATTATGTGGTTCCCAGCCCGCGTTTCGCAGGATCACGCTTCTGTCGGACGATACCGTAACGTAGTTCTTCAGCGTGCTGGTTATTCCTACGTTTCTGCAACGATCAATCTCCATACCGTCGAGCTCGTATCGAATCTCATCGAACATAAACGCGACGCAATTAGTACCCAATACCACATTATCGACTTGGTCGGCTGCTCTGGTCACCGTCAATGTTCCTTCGATGTAGAGAAAACTTTCGCACGGCAACGTATACAGATCCTGCTGTTGTATGGGTATTCGTATCTCGTCGCTATAATCAAACGTTGTGTTGGCGTACGGGTTGTACGTGTGAGTCTCGATCTTGACAATGCGATCGTCAAAGACCGGCTCGCTTCCGATGTTGAGAATTTCAGTCATCGTTCAGATGTTTCGCACCGCGAATCCCAGAGATTGTAAAAACTTAACGTTTGACGCGTTGAGCTTCTTTCTCGTCGCTTGTTTAACGCCACCGAATGTCGACTTGACGATATCGTCGATCGGTGCAGCCGTAAAGATATTACTGTTATCTGTCGCGTGCTCCGAGTCGTTCAACACTAGCATCTCATATGTGTCGCGCGTACACTCACGCTCACGCATACACACTGGCGCGTTATCGCTCTCGCCGTCGTACATGCAATCTGACGGTGATCTCTTCTCCGCGAAAATCGAGCAATCGTCCGTCTTGATCAGCGACGCGTATCGTTAGATTTGTAACGCTCCGCGCGATGATCGGCAGATAAATGATCTGCGCTGGCGTTTCCGATATCTTATATCCCGGTGGTACGCTCGGTGAAAATTCGTGTATCGTATGAACACGTTTGTCGTTGCTGTACGCACCCGCGGTCACGTTACACTCCACGCGGATAATGTTTACGTTGATAATATTAATCGGTGCGTCCGATTCATGCCACTGTCCCGGCTGCAATATACGCGTCGACGAGAATCCCAACAGCGATCCGACGTTGTTTGCTTTGTTAAAATTCACTCTGAAAGCGCACTTGATCTCACTCTTCATCGTATTGTAATTTGCACGAAGCACTATCGGGTATTCCGCGACCTCGTCTTCGTAGCCGTTCGCGCGAACGGTCTCCTCTCGCGCGGTATCCGCGATCGACGTACGACGATCGTCGTTGGAACGAACCACGCGTCGCGGACGTTTACGTGAAATTTCACGTTTCAAAAACTCGTGTATGGCTCGTATTTCGTACGATCCCTCGGGAATCGTAATTTCCGTGTCATCCTCGTCGAAATAAAATTTATTATTCGAAGAATTCACGTTCGGAATCGTGTGATAAGTCTCGAAACACGTTAGACCGAGCTCGTAGTCACCGTCGCTCAGATCCACGGCGGGAAAATAGTGCTCCGCGAGGATGCTACTCTTCCCGGTCAGCGTAAACGTTATAGACATATCGGCAGAAGCTGGTCGACGAACACTGAGTCTCCGCACGGCGCGTCGTCAGGTTTTAAATTAGCGCCGATCGTCATCGATCGTCCGGAGAAATTGCAAGCACAACTGACCACAGATGCTCTGATCGTAGCGCTGATAAGATGTGTGATTATACTCAATTTTTGTCACGCTCGGTCCGAAATATCGCACCAGTTCTTTCGGTGGTCGAAGATTGCCGAAACTGTCGAAATATACGACTTGATCTCCCCTCTTGGCGTACGCTACCCAATGAGTACCGGGGCCGGCTGCATCGTCCAAATTCACGATACCGCTCTCGTTTCGACGTACACCATCGACGATCGGTAACGAATCACGCATGAAAACACCTCTGAAGAACGGTACGCGCATTCGCCTTGCCAGTCGACTCAATTGTACGTTAGTCGTAACACCCGTGGGCATATTTAACGTCTTCTTTGATTTTTTTTTTTTTAATCTTTAACGCTACTCCTCGCCCGCGTTTGTGTGGGCCGAGATACAATCCTTGTCCATATTTGTACGGAGCGAGATAAAGTCCGCGACCTTCCATGGCGCGATTGTGACGTTGCGTCTCTTCCAGCTGACGTCGCGCGGCTTTGCTAGCGTTCATCGCCGTTGTAATTCCGGCCGCTCCGCCGGCCAGAGAACCGAGAACTCCCAACAACGGTAGAATCGGCAATACGCCGCCTCGTTTTGCTGCCGGAAGTATCCGTTTTTTCGAATCCGCTCTCTTCTTCATCTTCATCTTCATCTTCGTCTGGGTCTTCGCCTTTGTCTTCGCCTTTATTTTCAAACCCATTCCGAGCTTCGTCTTAGCCTTCATGGCCGCCCAGACGGCTGTAGCGGCAGCTCTCTCTCCGAGAGTCGAATCTTTCGCGATGACGCGTCCCAACGCTCTTTCGGCGAGTATCTCGTCCGCCGCGTGTCTCTCGGTGAGGCCTTTGTTACGCGAATAGTATATGTCGTGCTCGCGACACGCCGCGTCCAATGGATTTACACCCGGATCACCTCTAGCCAATCGTTCTCGCAAACGAGTTCCCGGACCGCAATACTGATAGCCGGGAATGTGCAGTTCGAACGGAAGTGTACCTATCGCGCGATTAAACAGGCCTCTACCTGTTTTAATTTTTTTCGTTGACATTCGCCGCAATCCTTTATCATTGGCGCGGGACCGTCGATGTGCGTTCGCTGCCACGGTTGATTGTAATGTGCGTCACAGCGACGATAGGTCTGAACCTCCAAATCCGCCTTTATATGCTGCGGAAGCTTATCCCACACATAGTAGACGTGATCACCGCACACTTGCAGTAGAACGGCTTTCGGCACGAATTGCAGCTGTTCGGCGCTAAAATCGCGAATGTCGGAAGGTCTCGACAGCAGGATGAACATCTTTGCGACTGAGCGATTCCCCTGCTGAAAATGACCGATTAAATCCGATTGGTTCCGTATTAAATTTGGTAAAATTGAATCGGAATGAATCCGTTTTCAATCCGGTTAATCGGATGCCCGATTGGAAGTGAATCGATTCTAATAACAAATCAATCGGAATTGTTTTTAATTCGGCATTTTCGGATTGATCTGAATCCGTCGTTATCAGTTTCAATCGTATTAATATGCACATCCATTTTAATCGGGTTAATAAAGTGAGCACATGAATCGTGTTGAATCCGCATCAATCGTAAAATTTTAATACAACACCAAAATCGGATTTAATGCGATATTTCCGGATTCATCTAAATCCGACTGAATCGGTTTCAATCGTATTAATGCCAATCCATTTTAATCGGGTGAATAAAGTGACCACATGACTCGTATTGAATCCGCATCAATCGTAAAATTTTAATACAACACCGAAATCGGATTTAATGCGATATTTCCGGATTCATCTGAATCCGACTGAATCGGTTTCAATCGTATTAATCCTAATTCATTTTAATCGGGTAAATAAAATGACCACATGAATCGTATTGAATCCGCATCAATCGTGAAATTTTAATACAACACCGGAATCGGATTTAATGCGATATTTCCGGATTCATCTAAATTTTACTCAATCGGTTTCAATCGTATCTGCGCTTAATCCATTTAAATTGGGTAGTGAAAGTAGCTATGTGAATCGGATTAAATCCGCTTTAATCATTAAAATTGTATATAACACATAATTTTTACGTAATAGAGTTCTTACTACAGGATTTCCTTTTGGTAAAGTCATGAATTCTGTATTTGCAAAACTGTAAAATGTTTTTATTTAACCCTTCGAGAACACA
>NW_020226419.1:7237-7435 GCF_003070985.1 Temnothorax curvispinosus | reverse complement strand
TGGTCTATTTTCTTACGGCCTTACGATTATGACTAAAACTTTGTTACGTGTGCAATGGCCTTTAGTCCCCATCTACAATAGGTGCTTTAAGCCCTAGTCTTTGTTTTAAAGAGATATTACATAGGTTCTAAGCCTTTTCAAGCCCTAACTGGCCCTAAGCTTTTAAAGATGGGAGTTGGCCAACTCGCTTCGGGCTTA
>NW_020226419.1:0-7227 GCF_003070985.1 Temnothorax curvispinosus | reverse complement strand
ACGCTCAAGGCCGGAAATACGTCACAGTTTAGAGCATAAAACATAAGGCTTTAGGGCTTAAAACACTTATCGTAGATGGGCACTTAGCGTTTACGCGACGCGATCGACGAATATCGCAAATATATCTCGCAATTATTACGAGCGTCTTAGATTCGCGATCTGCGACGAGCCACTGATGAGGCAGGCGTTTTTCCTTGCTGTGGATATCACCAGTTTTATGTTTGTTTGAACGGAGACGAGCGAATTAGGCTTCGCTTGTGCAAACAGACCCTTTTTCTTTTTCCCTAATGCGACGTATCGGCAGATACCTTTTCGCGGACGTAGCGTGACCCGCGTGCATAAACGACGCGTATGGAATCGCGGCATTGTTTCTTCCATTCAGAAAGCCCGAACCCGCGGCCTTGCGGCAGTAACTACGCTCCGGATGATCGATAAAATAACGGCCGCCGTGTTAAATCCGGAACGCCGACTGCGACCATATGCCGCCTTCCGCGCGCGGAATTAATTCCCGCAGAAAAGTCTGAGCGGATTGTGTTTATCGCAGTCGAGATAATCCCTCTCGGCTGGCAGCGCGACGTATAAAAAAAAAATAAACGATAATCCTCTGTTCTCGAGATAATCACGAAGGAGCGCTTCGTTCGTGATCGTAAATTCGTTGTGGAGAGATTAACCCTTCTTTCGCTATCTGCTCGAGATCTTTTTTGTTTTCCCGTTATTTGTGGAACTCCACTGTCACGTGAGATTAGAAACTTCGTTGAAATGCTTTCAGGAGTCGCCCGGTGTCGCGTTTCCCGTCTCGAGTAGCTTGAGAACTTTTATCTACTTGGTTTCGCGTTTCCGTTAAATGCTTGGCAAATTAATGTCTATATATGCACTAGGTATTATATTATATTTCGCTTTTTGTCTCCTCTGTCGTACAGCTTGATTTCCTGATTCGAATGTTTATTACGTTATCTTAATTGTACGTAAATATACGATTTTGATCTTGTATATTGTCCCAGAGCGCAGAAGTTCGCTCGAGAGTTCGCTCTACCTTAATTAAAATGTCCCATATATACTCGTGGCAATTAACTGACTGCTGCGCTGTTGAATTAATTAGCATCCCCTTTGTTACCCTGTCCACGGGGGTGTTTTTAATATCCATGCAACGGGGGTGGAGCCTCCCCTCTTTGCGTGATCAGCCCAGCTTTTCATTCTACACGTCTTAATTTCGTCCGTTTATTTTCGTGAAGAATGGGAGCGGCCGTTATGACATGTTCCGTGAATTCGTGCCGATGTCACGGTTATCTATATCCGCTTTTTCCCTCGTGGCAAATGTGGGTGGAAACGGTAATTGAAGGGTTTGACGAAAAGAAAATAAATGTGTCGCGAGCAAATTAACTTTTCTCGTAGAGTCAGACGTATATACACGGGCCGGCGTATACATAAATAATTAAAGGAATACGGGCGAATTAATCGTGACGTTATCAATTTGCCTCATAGAATTTATTTGCGAAATTTTCTGCGAAATTTAAATTTTCAGAGCGGTGCGTTGAATATTTCCCCGACTAATGCAGTTCGAAGTTACATAAGTATCCTCTAATTATTTAACTTTTCTCGTAGAGCCAGACGTACATCAAAAACAAATAAAGAAATACGGACGAATTAATCGTGATGTTATTAATTTGTTATTAATATACGTTTCGAGAGCAGTGCGTTGAATATTTCCCGACTAATGCAATTCGAAGTTACATAAGTATCCTCTAATTATTTAAATTTTCTCGTAGAGCCAGACGTACAAAAATAAATAAATGCGGACGAATTAATCGTGATGTTATCAATTTGTCTCAGAGAATTTATTTGCGAAATTTATACGTTTCGAGAGCAGCGCGTTGAATATTTCCCGACTAATGCAGTTTGAAGTTACACAAGTATCCTTAATTATTTAACTTTTCTCGTAGAGTCAGGCGTGCACAAATAAGTAAGGAAATACGGACGAATTAATCGTGACGTTATTAATTCTCCTCAGAGAATTTATTTGTCAAGTTTTCTGCGAAATTTAAATTGCCAGAGCAGCGCGTTGAATATTTCCCGACTAATGCAGTTTGGAGTTGATCATCCTCAATTATTTTCTCAATCGAGCGCGCACGATATGTCGCGATAGTTTACAAGTGGCGATCGGCGTGGGCTTCGGTGCTCTGAATTCGATTTCCTGCACACCTACACGGATGAATTGTTCGATGTTTAAGACATTGCAGAATTAAATCCGGCTTCATTCACGGTGGCATCTCGCTCGGTGTTGCCCCACGTGTTCAACCCCCGTTCGTCGAGTAATTGAGTTGGCCAATTGAAATGTTTCACGAGTGCCAGAAGCACGATTTATCGGGATTTCAACACGCGCGATTGAAGTTCATTTACAACAGCAGAGTACGCTCGTCATTGAGAAGCGAGAAAATGTGAATTTCAAACAGTCAATCTGTCGGGAAAAACCAGCGGAGATGTAGAGTTACGAGCACGCGATTTTCGAGATTAATTAACTGAGCAAATATAAATCAGTGAAATCCGTAGTGCCCTGATTATTTTTATTAGATTGTAAATATAAAATGGCGGTTTTTTATATTTTATTTTTTTAACATTTTTGTACAAAGGCTTTTTGAAAGAAAATTTGAAAGAGACGGCGAGATTGCTTCTCGTTCTCCAGATTTCTATCAGAAGGGATTTGAAAGAAGTGCATTGAAGATGAAGATTTTTGATTAAGAAAGTACGTATTAGGTTTGTAATATAGGGGTAAATGTTTCAAATAAAAAATTCAAAAACTGTCATTTCACTTGCAACAACCTAATAATATACGATCGAGCAATATCGTAGAAACTGGATCACTCCTAAAAATCACTCATTTAACAGCGTCGATCTCGCGTAAACGACGTCGGTGTCCCGTTCGTTCTCCGATCAACTCCGTGCAGAACGCGGTTTTTCCGCGCATTCTTCCAAGTATAACACAGCCGATAATCATCCAGGCCGGACGTAATCCCGATGCCAACAATTGCTCTTCATCAGCCGGCCGCGGAGAGACGGCCGAAGGGATAAAACCAGCGAGACAGGAAGGCGATTGTGCCGGCGAACTTGTGTGTGGTTTTACGGGGTGCGGCCTGGCGCCGTTGGATACTTGACCCAAATGTTCGATAAAAGCCTCCTCCCCGGCGGAATCGCCACGCGGAATGTTGAAAAGCCCGTCCGGCGTGTGCACGCACGAATTTTGTCCGTGACGAACGACGACGGGGCGCCGACGGTGCCGCGAGTTCGTGTCACGCGAGCCTCGAAGCCGTTGGATTTAGATTCCGCGCGGACCGCTCGGGAATAACGCGCGAGTTAGTAAAGACGCGTGTGTTGCGCGACGACGGCGTCGGCGGTGACGGGCGCCTTATTACATAATCGTCGCAGAAGTTTCGTAAGTGGTTACGGCTGCCGTGTGTTGTCACCGCGTGCTTCTGTCGAGTCCCAAGACAAATCTGCACTTCGCGCCTTACCGCGCGGCATGCGCTTCGATTTTCTATCCTCCGGTACACATCTCGCCTCTTCGTTCTACCGAAAGCCGGGTCGCATGCGCGGTCTTCGCGAGAAAAGAAGTTCGCTTCAAATTTTTCAATCCCGAGCGACGCTGCGCGTCCATTCTCTTCGGCCAGATTTCGGCCGGTTCTCTTTTCGAACGGTCTGCAGATATAAATCGAAAGAATTTAATAAGTTCTCGTGATGCAAGAGCTATGTTAATTGATTTTACTTCGTAATGATAGAAATTACGGTTTCCGTAGGACGTCGGTCGCAAATTCGCGGCGGAACCGTCGATATCTAAGTAACGATCACACTCGTCCGCTGGAATGGCTGGAGTAGCGACTCTTTGCGCTAGATCAATTTCGCCCTGCCAGCCCTTCTGATAATGGCAAAGGTCGCGCGGCCTCATTTCGTGGAAGGGTGTGGCGTTACGTGTGAGTTATCGATGGATTCGCATCATTATCATTTGCAAACATCACGTGCGCGTATAGACGTGCACACACTTTCCCGCGAGCGTAATCAATGCTTGTATACGTGACCAAGTTGACAGGCGCGCCTTCGTGTTATCATCCTGTTCGAGTAAAAGGAAGATTTTGTTTGATCCTATAGCCGAACAATTAATCGCCGAAAAAGTCGCTTGCGGAATATTCGAATTCCGTGCGAGAAACATCGTTGAAGCCGTCGGTATGACTCGCGCGACACATTCATAAAAGATTAAACGGCAATGTTCAATAATACGCGGCTAGAGTATCCTGGAGACTAGCTATTACGTTTTACACGTCGCGTTCATCGTGTAACGCTAATTATGTCGGCGCTTATTAGCCGTGCCGTGCCGGAAGCGCGGGAGTGGTAATTTGCGATCGCGCTCGTCCGATAGACTCGCGGTGAAGACAATAACGTCTGCTGCGTCGTCGCTGTTTTTTGTTCGCATCGACGGAAACGGTGCGCGAAAAGGGCACCACTCCGGGGAGCCGACATTTCCGACGACGACGGCGACGATGTTCGTCGCGGAGCGTGACGCTCTTTTCGACGTGCCAGGGATACGAGGGTCTTAATGATCCGCTTGTTCCCCCGGCGAAAGGGCATTCTTTTATAATGCATCCGAGAACCAGAGGTCGAAATGACGCACGGACCGCACGCGCTCCGCTCTGTCTCATTATCAACTCGATAAAATTCAATTATTCAACGACTCTTTACCGCTGACGATTCTGGCGATCTACGATGGCCTTGTCACGGAGAAACTATCGTCGATACTATCGACCATTTTGCACTCTATCATCACGCTTTTCCTCGCCGTCGCATATCGTGTTTGCGTTATTGATGCCTGGCGTCTCTGCGGGAATTGTCGCAGGCCCTTGGCAAAGCAACACGTATATACACATATCTATATAATTTTGCCTCCACGTGGAAAGAACGGTTTTGCTGAAGTATCTAAAAATTTAGCCAGATCTGAAAATAATTTCGTTGCCACCATTAAAATAATTATATATAACACTCAAACCGATTGCTAAAATGTCAACATTTTTTACAGCATTATCATCGTATACTTTCAGCGACCTACTATATAATTATTTTGATGGTGCGACAAAATTATTTTCAGATCTGTATGTAGCTAAATTTTTATATACTTTAGCAAAACCGTTTTTTTCGTGCAGTACGCTATCATTATACCGTGTTAAATTTTAACACGCGATGAGAATAATGTACTTGTAGACATATAACTGTATGTTTTATAAATGTGCAATTTGTAAGAATGGTCGTTCGATGCTTAATGAGGTAATAAATCGAGGCTATATTTAGGCGTGATACAACGAAGAAACAATCTGTAAGATTTATTTATGAAGTAATATCCTGAACGTCCGTTTTACTTATTAAAGGCATCGATTCGGAAGGGCGCCAGAGATTAATAAAATTGTACGACTCGTACGGCGATCAATGAAATTTCAAGATAATAGATTAAAGGCTTATATCACGCGATCGATGCTTCTATCAGACGGGTGTCATTAGAGTCGCGCTCAATCACGTAATAGAGAAATAATTAAAAACCCCGTGGTGTCCGACTCCGGAAATCATTGACTTTGGAAATTAATCTTCTTAGCGAAATCGTTATTAGCGTATAAATATCGACGTTTTGTTCTTAGGATATTCCAAGAAAACCTCGCGCTTTCCCTTTCGGACAAATAAAAATAATATTTTCTTAAAAAAAGGCATATAACACGATCATAAAAGCAAATAATTAAATTTCGAAGTTGTAAACTTTTTGTAAGCAATAAGAAAAAATCGTGAATTTTTTGAGTAATGACAAAAAATTGCTATGATCAAAGTACCTACACGTTCAGTAAATTTCTCATATTGGGGGAAAAACATATCTTCTTTGTGAAGCATAAATTATGTTTTACCAATGTAGATTAATTTTAATTTCGGTAACTTACTTTCTATTCTTTTCTAACTTTTAAAATTAGAAAAAGATGAAAGATAAATTAAACCGAGATTAAAGTTAGGTAATTTGCATTGATAGATAAATGGACATTAGTCAATTTTATTCTTTTTATGAAAAAAAGTTACTTTACGAGGAACGACTTTTTTTTATTACTCCACCTAGACAAGATACGATCAGTGAGGAACGCGACCTTCCCAATCGAAGGCTCGTCTTATCGAAGACAGTCGCGGGAATCATCGTGACAGTCTTGGTAAGACCGCACGAATGGGCGGTCAGGCAAGCGCCATAGAAATCTCGATCTTATCAAGTCGAAACACTTCGTGTCTTGCGTTATCGATCGTTTCGCTTGTTCCTATTGGCCGTGCCTCGCCGCTATCACGTTGGATTTCTCACAGTGACTCCTGGACGTTCCTCGGGGAAAAAAGCGCTCCTGGCCGCCTTCGTCACCCCCGGTATCATTTGCACGATGAACGTCCGACGTTTGCAGTGTTGTTAACATAACTCCTTTAGACGCCCACGATCGGCAGAAATTCGCGGAAAGCGTCGAATCCGACGCGGTTCGTGAGTGCAGTTTTACTCGCGGTGTCGACCAGTGCGCGCCGATAGTCGCTCGTTTTTTTCTATTCATCAGTGATAAGTAAAACGTGCCTTTTTCCTGATTGTGATAGAAGTGTCTCTTAGCGTGACGCAAAAACTCCTCCGCAAGAAAACAAAACTTTGTTGAATATTTATCGCAAACGACGCAAACGTGTGCGCTGCAGTTATTAACGCTTAGATTTAAATGGACTTTAATAGATTTCAATGGATGTTAATGGATTACAGTTGACTTCTTTCCGAGTTGCATTCATAAAATTAAAGAAGTGTGCAGTCAATATTCTTCTTTCTTACTAGTATTCTTTAAAATTAATTAAAAGAAAATAAAATTAATTTTACCACACGTGTGAAAAAAGTGCCTTAACTAATAAATATCAATTTTTATGAAGTTTTCAATAGCGATTTTATATAACGCCTTTCCAAAAGAGTATAGAGAAAGAGTCTCCCTTTCCACAAGCTCAAAGTTTAGAAATCTTCCAGATAAAAGTAGAAACTTGGTCTGACAACTTCTGCGTTTTTACTACTGGACGATAATCGTCTTCTTGATTCGTGTACGTGCATTGTTCGCGCAAGAGTCTTCCATATCCACGAGCTTCTGCGAAGAGGGAAATAAAGATATTAAATTTATTCTCTTCGGAAGTCTATCTTTCATCTATTCCTTATCA
>NW_020226418.1:0-4277 GCF_003070985.1 Temnothorax curvispinosus | reverse complement strand
CGTAATTATTTCATATTCGGATAAACTCACTGGAGGATTCGCGAGAGACTTCTCTTCAGGTTTGATTCGTTGCCAAAACAGGCGGTATATCCAGAGAGTAGCCAGAGAGACGGGCAAGAGGAACAAGGTACGTACGAAACATTGTTCGTTGCGGACCACGCCAGACCGGTAAGTGGATCAAGGTTCGCCCGGCATTGCGCGAATCTGGTCCAGCCGGGGTTCCCGGCTATAACGCAACACGCCTTTACGCATTACGCGCGTATTACATGCGATGCGCGTGAGCTGACTGGCCGCCCGGCGGCCGGTGCGTGTGTCGGCCAGCTGGACGAGGCGGGCGTGGTAACCGGCGTTATGCAATCCGCATGCTGGCACTTCGTCGGAGAAAGTGCTCGGCGAGCGCTCGTGAATCGGTAATGTCACGGAAAGGCGGGATAACACCGGTGGGCCCGCGGCAGGTAGTACCTGACCTAATTTCGCTAATTGGGCCCGGTCGAATTCGTTTCCTCGACGACTTTCGATCCGCGCGGCCTTTTACCTCTTTTTCTTTTTTTTAGCAAGTTGGATAACGTATTACGTTACGTTACGGCGATTACACGTGTTTGAAAATTCGAGCGCACATGTCCCTCGAATTATGTAATTTTATTCGTCGTTCGTGAAAACAGTATCGATTTATCGTTGAATAATGCAGTTTTTGTTGAGTTTGATACATGCTCGTGTTATTCACTTCAGTATAAGGAAGACAAATGTTGCACCACTTTAAGTAACTTTGGGTACTGAGATCTTATAGCTCTTGGGTTAATGACGACGACGATTAGGAAGAAGTAATAACTACGAATAACAAATGATTTCGTGAGAAAATTATGATTATTCAAACATTCAAAACACATCAGATATTCCAAGTCTTATTCTAAATGGTTGAAAAAATGTACACTCTCATCGAGAGAAAGGTAGGCGAAGATATCTCTTCCACCAGCATGAGAAAATGAATTATAATTACATATTAAAAAGTATTCTTTCTAAGAGACGCAGCTGCTAATCCTGCAATTGAAACACCAGATTTTCCTCAAAGTCCAACTTAATTACTAAACGAAGATACATTGAAGATAGGCGAAGATAATTTCGTACGACTTAATGTTATACTTGCTACGAAAAAACTGACATTTATTCGTTGAGTATCATTCCTAAATGCTGATCAGGTCACAGTTCAGTGGAGGTAGGCAGCTGGGGCGGCGTAGGAGATGGGGGCCGAAGCGGCGTAGGCGATGGGAGCATGAGCTACGGGGGCGGCGAACTTGGCGATCGGAGCGGCGTAGGCCAGAGGGGCGGCATGGGCCACGGGAGCGGCGATCTTGGCGACCGGGGCAGCGTAGGCGAGGGGTGCGTGTGCGACCGGGGCAACGGCCTTGACGGCGACGGCGGCGGGTTCTTTGCGGACTACGGCGTTGAATCCGTTGACCGGGTCAGCGATGTAGTCGACGATCCGCCTGGTGCCGTCGGCCTCCAAGAGGGAGTAGCTACCCTGAACGAGATCGCCGTCGCGAGTCTCCTGTTGGCTCTTGGCGTCGCCGGTCAGGCTGTCGTGCACGTCGTAGGCGTAGCTGTACTGGGGATGCGGGTCGAAATCGGCGTCGACGGCCTTAGCTACCACGGCCTTGGCCACGGGGGCGGCGTAGGCCAGGGGTGCGGGGGCAGCGGCGTAGGCCAGGTGGGCGGCAGGGGCTGCGGCGTAGGCGCCGTAGGCCAAAGGGGCCGCTGGTGCGATAACACCGGCGTTGGCCGCGGCGATCAGGACGGCGAAAGCGACGAACTGAAGAAGAAAGGGAGTAAGTAAATTGAATAAAATTATAGAAGAATTGTGCGCTGGAATTATATAATAGATGTATAGAAGTAAATATAGAAATATAGAATAAGTAATACAATAGTACACACAACGTGAAAAAGAAATGTAAATTAGAAAAAAACTCAATCAAAATTTTGATAAAATAAAGATTGTTTGCATTTTGCACTAACATTTTATTAATCTCTTTGTGATAAAATTTTAGTTCAAAATACAAACGATAATTAGCTCGATCTAGAAGTACGAAAGGAGATTCGCTTTTGTAGAATTTATCACGTTAAACGCCACTTTCGACTGGTCCCGCAAATATCGTTAATTGGCCCCGTTTTTTTATTTCGTTGTATATGGAGTAATACCACAAGAAAAACGATACTACGAGCGCGCACCGTCCGATTATTATTCTCGCAATCCGTAATTATGCAGAACTCAATCGGACTGACAAACTGTACGTCGCGAGGAACTTCACCGACGAGGATTACCGAGGAAGAACGAGCTTACGTCAAGAAGAACTCGAAAGGACGTAATACCTTGAAGGCCATTGTTGCTCGGGTGATCGGTACTTCGCTCGATCTTGCGAGTCTGATGCGAATGATACCAATGGATGGATGGTTTTCGGCTTTTATACCGCTCTGCCCGAGGCTCGGGAGGTCCACATCGCCGCTGCCGCCACCGCCACCGCCACCGCCGCCGCGCACTCACACACATCTCCAGGTCGTACCCGCTCACTGATGTAACTGGGTGACGGTACCTTCGACGGCCACCCGATTCGCGGTCGCGAGGAGCGCAAAATTGAGCAAGAAATCGGACCACGCCCAATGAGAGCGACGAGCCGAGATCGGATCGGGCGCCTGCTCTCGCATCTTGAAGGACCAATCTTGAACACACCGGTCGTCGTCGCCGGGGACTAGGCCACGTCCTTGCCACGAGTTACCTGATCCCCCATCGCTCTCCACCCGCTTGCTCCATCGAGGGTTATTACAGAGTATTTATTCTTTCACTCTTTACCCAAATTTCTTTCTTCTTCCTTTTCTTTTCCCACGTATGACGGGCCTTTGCGAACTTGTTGAACTTTGTTTCGGTAGAAGTTGCCGATTCGTAAATTTCTTAATGTAGCAAAGAGTGACGTAGATTAATGTAATAATGAAGAAATAATTATATACGAAAATGATCTTGCGCACTGATATCGATTTATCCGTTCACGGTCGTTGGGACCTTGTAATACTTATATTTCTTATGTTTCAAAGGAAAGATCGTAAGCACCATATTTTTAAAGTTATTTTTTTTTTAAGGATTGCGTCCTTAATACATATAAAATGATATTCTTTCGGGTGCCATGCAAAAGTGTGCTTGTCAATTTGCAGACTTGATAAGAATATTTTAGGCTTTTAAGCACGATTTTCATTTTTAATTACGTAATTGTACGTAAACGAACGAAAATACTTCTCACGAGTTCTTTATATCGTGCTTGTATTTGCAGTCCTGGTCTACAGAGCCCATAATAAATAGCATAACTTTCTTTTCTCCTCTTCATGAAGACTCTCTTGGATCTATCAAGATCTGCTCATCTTTAGTCTTCCTCAGAGCTCATTTGTCATTCTATTATCTTGACAGATTTTTCTTAGCTCGTCTTTGATCGGTGACTTTAATGCCGCGCGTTTCTTAATCTTCCACTACTCGCTCAGTTTGGGCATTCTGATCTGCATTGAAGTTCCTATAGGTATCGCGAAGTTACTTTTTGCTATTGTCACATTCGCTTAGAAATTACGTCAGGATACACGCAATACCTTTCAATTGATGAATAGAATCCGTGATTAGCGATTTTGACAATCGAAACAACGGTTACCATCGAAAATACAGCATGATAATCTTTTGAGATTATATAATAAAGCATATGTTGGTTCAAGTTATTTAACTAAACGTTAAATTATATTTGAATTAGGGATTTTTAATAAATTATGTCGCGTTATTGTTAGCAAATGAGATTAATATTAACATTTCTATTCAATAATATTATCTTAATTACCAGACATTCCCTCGTAACATGGAACGCAATTTAATCAAATGCGACAAATTGCATAGTACTGTGCAATAAAGACTGACACGACTGTTTCTCTTGCATCAACTTGCGTGAACAACGACGAGCGTGTCGATCGATATTCAAGCCAGAAGTTAATGGACACGTAAGCCGGCTCTGCCCGGGTATCACCAATCCAGATAATTATGCGAAACCGCGTTTCGAAATGTTTGTCTCGTGTAATTTTGAAGTCTGATGGATTATAATCTTTTGGATTGCGAAACGCACGTCAGCGTGTACGTAACGAGAGCGAATATTCCGGCTCGGAAGTGAATAATTCTCAATAACATAGAAATCGGAACGTGAAACACTTTAAACGACTTAATTTCATGTGCAATTAACTTTAATTTAATTCGCCTCGCGAAT
>NW_020226417.1:0-46151 GCF_003070985.1 Temnothorax curvispinosus | reverse complement strand
TCTTCGAGATTCACCGACCGGCCAACCCGAGTACCACGCATCTAACTTCAACCGGAGCACTCTGTGGTGACGCACTCACTGGTCTCGTCTACAAGAACGTCAAGACTCCTCTCCAAGCTCGGCCTCAGCGAATCTAACTATTCGGGACGGATAATACGCAACACACCGCGTTCTACACAAATCACACACGTCCACCTATCCGTACACTTCCACGAAATAATTTACCTGTACATAGAGCATGAATAAACCTAGCGAGATTCTACCTAATTGAATGACTGGTTTTTGTGGGAACCGACGCACCTTAACCTAATCCTAACCAACAACCCCCACATTTATATATGTTATATATAATTTTTTTCTCCGGGTATCCATTTGTCGGGGTAATTATCAATGTAACAATACATTACATAGTATTTGTACAAAAAAATAGTCACAGATCAAATAAAGGTAAGTTAGACAAGGACCGACAAGCAATCGCTCCGATTGTAAATATTGAATTGCATTTATAAACATTTTGAGCTGTATCTCAGTAACAGTGGGTTTGCAGATATATGCATGTTGACATAAACTTTTTTCATGTTTTAGTGTGGGAAGCAAAGTTTGTCCCCTTATTTTAATTCCACCCTGTATATCAATATCTAAGTTCTTAAATGTCTTTTTAAATATATATAATATATATATGTGTGTGTGTGTATATATATATTGGTATATACTGGCATATGAAAAAATTGTCAAAACGTGCGACCAAATGTCGACCCAAGTAGTAGTATACTAATGCTCCGCAAGGTTGCGCTTTTATCTCATGGGACTCACACGTACACGGTACACTCACACGTACAACGTCCCCAGTCTGCAATCTCTCCTCCCGTGCTTGCCTCTCCTCAAGCCTCGGGTATCTTGTGATTGCAATTATGCCACCTATAGGTACCTATAAGTACTATTACCGGGCCTCGGTTTTCGACGCATGTCCGAACATATAATTCGGCCTTCTTATCTCTATTCTTCATGCCTGAAATGTATAAAAATTTACTGTGGCGTCACACCGACTTTGGACTACTACACATACAAAAATCCTCTGATTGGCGCGCGCAACAACATGTCGATGCGCAGCACTGATCGGCACAAAGCAGAATAACATTATAGTTAACTTACTGGTTATAGTGTGTTAAAGCTCGAGTTTGCTTGAGGCCGCGTAAGTCCGTGCGAAGTCACGGTACCTCTGTCTGCCTTACAAAAAAATTTATAAAAAATTCCCAAATTTTCTGCGCAACTTCGAACCAGTCTTGAAATTTTTTTAATACTCCCCAAAATATTCTCTATTTTCAAAAAAATAGAAAATGGGGTTTATAAGATATTCAATTTTTTTTTGTTTTTTTTTTTAGTTTATTTGTTTAACAATATTAATATAAAAATTTTAAGTAATTTTATTTTAATGATCAAAATAGTGTATTTTATGTTGAATAAATTTTTTTCTTAGATGTTGTCTAATAGGCGAAAAAATTCATTGAAGATCTTGCAGTCCTTATTTTGCGCAGGCTCTATTTCGGAAACGCTACATTTATTATAAAAACGCTCTTACATGGGTATTCGTAAAGACCTGCTAAAAAACTGCCATCAAAAATAAAAAAGTTGAGGTTTGACCCCTCGCGAATTGGCGTGGAATAGCCCATATATGTGTATATAAATATTCTTTTTGTGACGTTTCAAATCGCGTCCGCCACCCGGACGGGCTCGGCCAAGGGGAAAGTCGAAGGTGCTTCGTATTAATTAATTAGCGTTACTGAGATTATTTTAAGGGGATTGCCGGTGGTGACCGGGTCACTATGTAACGGCCTCGGGTTGCCACGAGGGAAGAATCGGAAGAAACAGCCAAGGAAACGACCGAGGGACGTGGCTGTCAGTCGGGTGGCGCTCGGACCTCCCCGCAAGCGCAACGTCAAGGGCCGCCGTATGAGATCCGATCCCGAGCTCGGCCACCGCAGACGTTGGAAATTGAAGGATCCCAGGGGACGCTCTAACAAACGACTCTGTGGCCGTCACCCTGAGGGGCTGCCGGTGGATGTGGCCATAGCCCGGCCAGCCTGGCCCACGTAACGCCGGCCAAATAATCGCGGCCCGGATAGCCGGATTATTTAAAGGGGCCGCACCAAGGCGAAGTTAGTTCGAGCCGCGCCGCAGAAAGGAGCGGCGCCAAGCGCATGAAAGCGCGCTTGGATCGGCGGACACTGCAAGCGACGCGCCACTGCGCAGGCGCGGGGAACCGGCACGATCCCGGCGGGCCATTGTCTCCTCACTGTCGTACTGGACCGAGCCAGGTGAACACCCTTCGACGACCGATCCGGAAGCTCTCCGTGGGACATCGTTTTGTAAGGTCACCACTCTGGCGTCCCCGCGGTAAGGAGGATTCGTTCGAGGCGCTGGCCCCGGTTCGCGCTGTCAGTTAGTTACCTTGGAAAAGCTGACAATATCTATTACCTGGAGAATGAGCGCCCATTGTTACCTTGCGCTCTATCTTGTCGAGAAATCTGGATTGAAATCCACTAAGGGGCCCCGCCGAGAACGAGTCTTCCAGTAAGTTACAACGTAGCGATTCTGACGTGCAAATCGATCGTCGGAACTGGGTATAGGGGCGAAAGACTAATCGAACCATCTAATAGCTGGTTTCCTCCGAAGTTTCCCTCAGGATAGCTGGCACTCGGCCGTTCCGCACGGAACGCGCGCGAGTCTCATCTGGTAAAACGAATGATTAGAGGCCTTGGGGCCGAAACGACCTCAACCTATTCTCAACCTTTAAATGGGTGAGATCTCTGGCTTTCTTGAACTATGAAGCCACGAGCATCTTTTAACAGATCAGAGTGCCAAGTGGGCCATTTTTGGTAACCAGAACTGGCGTTGTGGGATGAACCAAACGCAGAGTTAAGGCGCCCAACTCGACGCTCATGGGACACCATGAAAGGATGTTATCTCGGGCAAAACCTGCTGCGATATCCGTGGGATTGTATTTGGAAATCTGGGACAATTTGGGATATCCTCAGGATACAGTGTGCTGTGTGGGCATAAATTAACCATAGATGTTTAATGGAGCTCTGATGGATAATTTATAAACGTTAACTAGACGTTTAATGGAGTTTTGGTGGATATCGAATGACGCGACCGCGAGCGTTAGTAACGCGCACTGCCGCGACGCGGCTACCATGCGCCAGTATTTTCTCGTAATAAAAAAACATCATGCGCTAGTATAAGAGGCGAGCCTGTGAGAGGCCTGACTGCGATAATTCTTTGCTGCAGATCATCTAAAGTGATACCTCAGATATAGCAGTAGGGGTCTGCGAAGCAATTTTTGATAATTTGTTGGATACAACTTATAAATATAATTATCTAATTTGTTGTAAGCTTTATAAACAAGACGTATATCCATAAAGAATCTATAAAACGTTTAGTTAACATATTTTATTTATCCACCAAAGCTCCATTAAACATTTATGGTTAATCTATACAATGTCTAAAAGAGATCTATCAAGATACGTCTAATGGAGGTTGAATGGAGGTGTGAAATGCGGAACTATGGATGTGTAGTAGACGTCTGTGGGAAGTTACATGGATGTCTAATGGAGGTTTTTAATCTCCATGATGGACGTCTAGTGGACGTCTATTAGAGCTTTTTGTTCTGTGTGGGGGGGTACATGACACGCTGTTTCACATATTTCAGATATTCTTTTATGTTTTAAATGTATTTTATATACTGTAACGTTGCAGTTCTGCTGCATCGTGGCAGCGTCCCCGCCGCCATCACAAGGCGCGGGTTCGCGCCCGAGGACGATCCAATAGAGCAAAATCGAAATCTCTAGGGGCCTAATAATATTTGCGTTTTCTATTACTAATCCCTTTCTTTTATTTTGTACGATTATTGGCACCTCACCGAAACAAACATACAGGGACATTGTTCGCGAAATCGCTGATTTTCCCGGCGATGGAAGCGGGATGAGAAGGACGCGCGTGGAAGGTGTTCACTAATTACTCTTTAATTTATGTGTAACTCAGACCACAGTCTGTGCCGTCTTTAATCCGTCAAAAAATATACAATCTGACCTGAGAAACGATGAGCGGCGTATTAATGAGAAGTATTTAATGTCCGTGAGTAGGCGAAACAATTATATTAATTGCCTTCCTCGTGATGCTTAGCCCGTGAGCCGGTGAGACACGTGGCGGTCGGCACTCGCGCACATGTGAGCCTGAGTCGTCGTGTTGGTGTACCAGAGCTGGCTGAGCGATCTTGTCACACGTTAGCTTAGTCTCTCAGCAGCTTCAATTACTGCGATAGGCAGTTCAATTCGAGTATTCCTCGAGAAAAGCACAGCACACGTCGTACGTCTGATCACAGCGCGGCCATTTGTACGACTCTGTGTGTCGCGAGGAGGAAGTCGGCGATGAGCGCGCCCGTGCTTGCGCAAATTGCCGCGTCGATCCGGCCCGTCGATATCCGATCGATGCTGCCATCTGATTGGACGGCGCAACGTGAACGGAATCTGGAACAGACGTCTTCATCGGAATCCAGGGATTCGAGACCTGAGGAGAGGGCCGGAGACAAAGGCGATTATTGGCGGCGTCTCGCGGGCGGCGAGACGAGAAAGGCGCAGAAAGCACGCGCGTTGCGCGTGATTCGGCGTTTGGCGAAATATATTGTGGCAGGGCCCTCGGCGCCGAGAATGAACAAGTTCCCCGGCCGACCTCCACTGCAATGACTGGACCCGGGGTGGCTGGCCACCACCCTAGGGTTACCGAAGAGGACTCTCGGAGAACTAGCAAGTTCAGACTGCTAAGAAGAATTCCGGGAGGCCGCTGCGAGAGCAAGGGGTCGCCAGACGCCCCCGCAGGATCTGCTGCCGACGGTCAGGGGCAGACTGCGCGAGGATCTTGTCGCAAGCTCGCGAGTCTGTCCCTAATTGCTCGCGTTATCGCGCAGAAGGGCCGCGCAACTCCCTGAGTGGGGCGCGTCATCGAGCGAATTCCGCTCGATTTCTTCCTGGTCATCCTCCGGCGTGAAAAATCGCGTTGTTTCCGCGCACCTTTGGCTACCGTATAAGATTGACGAAGTCCCGGCCTGAGCTTCGAGAATTGAGAGCAGCGGCGCAAGAGAAAAGTCTGTACACCGGTGAGATTGCCTTGAACTCTTTGTAAAGCCACGAACTAGCCCTCCAGGTCACGTTCCCGCTCTGGTGCCGACCCGCGGTTTATTAGTGAACATCGCCGAAAGGGCGTAATTTTTTATGTTAGCGTTGGCGGTCGGTATTAGGCAAGAGGCCCCGGGATAGTTTCGTCGGCTAAAGGGATCATCGATTACCGCAGGCTTTTGGAGATCGCGACCGTGAGTGGACACAGACGAGTCTTCGGCAGCGGCCGAAGTACGGAAATCTTATATCCGCCATTAGAGTCGTGCGGTGTACCTACTCGCGTTTGGTTTCGCGTTCGCGTTCCCGATTTTGCATATTGTATTATTTTGCGTTCTATTTTGCGTTGTACTTGGTGTAATCGTGTGCGATATTCCGCGGTATATTAAGTATCCTTGCGTACTATATTTTGCGTCATCCGAAGTGTTCTCGCGCGTGTCATACCTTTGTGTTAATAGTCGTACTATATTTTGCGTTGTGTTTAGAGTCTTGCGCCTTCCGCGAGCGTATTATATCTTGGCGATAGAACTCTGCGCGCTGAGCGTGGCGCAGTACTGATTTCCTATTCGATTGTATTTCACTTTCAGTTCTCTTACTTGTCCTGCTAAATTTTGTTTAATGCTATTGACTACTATTATTTTGCGTCACTTTCCTGTAATACGTCATTAGAGACTTCGTAATTAACGGATTTCATCTAAAGTTCTGTTAATCCTCATTTCCAACTGCACATTAATTCAATACTGTAATTTTATCAACTCTAGTATTCAATATTCAGTTCCGATTGTTATTTAATTTCCGCTATTTAATTATTCTACTCCGATTCATGTCTGATTTCCGCTATTCTGTCATTCGATTCAGTTTTCTTGACCTGCGATTTTACAGTATTGCCAAGTTATAATAAACATTGTTACTGATTATTATTAAATATCTGAGTGTTTTTTAATCGTCATCCCGCCGAAATTTTGCGCTGCCCCTTTATCAACCCCGCCCATCGCTGTTAGGTCGAGCTGGCCGATCTCTCGCACGTCTGACTAATTACGCTATCGTGTTTATCTTCGGGTTTTCGCGATTTTGGTATAAATTCGTGGACGCGAGTTTACGCCCAACTTTGATTTTGAGTATAATTGTCGGACTGTGCGAGAGACCAGTGGGAGAGGCCCGTCATCCTTCTCTTCTCACTCCCCCCCCCCCCTTTTGATCTGTCTTGCGTCTCGGGCGTGATTACCGAGTAAAAAGACGTGACAATACACATTTTTAAACAAATTAAAGGAGACATTTGTGAAATAAATATTCTTGGAACTTTTGGGAAAATATTCGTTTCTACATAAAAACATTACCATATATGACAAGAATCGCTTTTTAATTAACGATAATGATACAGGATCGTGTCAGGAACGAAGTCGATATTGCTTTGCAAGAGAATGATGAGAGGTATACTATGAAATTATTACAAGACCTACCATATTTGGATAGATGTATAAAGGAAGCGTTACGCTTATATCCTAGCGTATTTCTAATATCACGATATCCTGCGGAAGACGTAAAATTACGTATGTATCTAACCAATTTCTTATTGTTTACATTTTTTAATATAATATATTGCGCAACATTTTCATTAAATGTATAAGCTAAAAATACGCATAAATGCAATATTTTTATATATTGCAAAGATTTAAAAACTCATATAAGTTTTATTGATAAGTTTATTTATATAATATTTAAAAAAAGTTTTATACATACTACACATAATACAACATATATAATATTTTCCGACAATAATGTTAAGCAAATGACACTTAATAAAATTTAAATAGGGGAGACCGAGGCGAAGTCGTCACAATTTTTTTGGTGCCGATTTTTAACAAATAATTTTAGTGAAATGTGGTATACCGTTGTAAAGAGAACCCTTGGCTACAAAATTTATAAAAGCATTTTTGGTTTACGTCGCTTTGTTCAACAAGTATAAAGTAAAAACGACAAAAGTGCAAAAATTGAAATGTCAAAATTGCCGGGGCGGAGTCGTCACCCCATTCTGGGACTGAATTTTAAATAAAAATACATGATTCCGATCATGAAAAATAATATAATACATTTTATTATTTTTTAATAGAAAAATGGAAACATTAATTAAAAACACGATGGCGGAAAATAATTACAAGAAAAGCACACACTTATGTGCCCTACGCTCGCACGTTTCTCGTCAGCTCTATTCTGTCATCTCTGAGCACTCGCAGCACATATTATCCAAGTCCTCGCCGGAATCCGACCACTGCTGCTTTTTTGACTTTGATTTTCGCCCGAAGCCTCCATGATATATACAGCACAAAAACCTTTCAGAAATATCTAAGGAATGTTTCATTCGATAGGTTGAAACATCTCATAAATATTTCAAAATGTTTCTGCATCAGCTCTGAGACATCTCTGAAATAGCAAAATGTCCGCAATTCTTGCACTTAAAACCTTTCTGAAACCGTGCTGAAAGGTTACCAAAATATATCTGAAACCTTTCAGAGATATTTAAAAAATGTTTCATATGATGGAGTTGAAACATGTCATAAATATTGCAAAATGTTTCTGCAACATCTCTGAGACAGTTCTGGAATAGCAAAATGTCCGCGATTCTCGCACTTGAAAACCTTTCTGAGAAAGTGTGTTGAAAGGTTTCCGAAATATATTGCCGTATTTTTTTTATTCGGGCGGTCACCCATCCAAATAGTAACTGCACTCAAAGTTGCTTGACTTCCATGATCGAACGGGCTAGTGACAATCCTCTGGTTCTAATGCTTAATTCCTTCTAGTTTATGTTCGTATCGTATATAAGCATCTTTAGTGTTCAAAAATTTGAAATTATTTATTAACTAGCAAATATTAAAAACAACGCAACAACAATTGATATATTATAAATATTAACCCGTTGTAGTCATATGGGGTCCAGTGAACCCCAGGCTTTTTTTTTCCTTAAAAGTATACTATTTTGAGAGTAAAACACAGGAAGTTTTTTTGCTCTATTTAAAAAAATTTTGATGAATATTTTTGTAAAAAAGTCAAATTTCTCAAAAAAAAAAATTTTCTCGCGTTTTTTCAACATAAAAATTTTTTTAAAATTCAAAATAAAAGTCGTTTTTCTCGACCGAACTGGCCAAAAACAATTTTATTCTTCACAACGTTTCGACCACATTCTGGTCCTTATCAAGTGAATTAGAACCACGCACACAACATTTTTTAATTCGCTGACATTAGTGCCCAAACCATATCATGCAATCGCAAATCTAGAATCGCAAAAACGCAGTAGTCAATAAGATAAAATCATGACAAGTTACCAAGTCTATAACATAAAGTGAAAATCTATACCATAAAGTAAAAATAAGATAAAAGAATTTGAATTAAATAAGTGTAAATAAAATAAGTTAAGTTAAAAGGTCAAAAAGTAGTCAAATTAGGTAGTCAAAAAGATAAAAACATGAAAAGTTACCAAGTCTATAACATAGAAATAAAATAAAAGAATTGAATTAAATACGTGTAAATTAAATAGGTTAAATTAAAAGAGTGTAAAAGATACATACGTTGTGCGTGTCAAAGGACAGATTGTAGAGGGAAAGAAAAAGGCAAGTCATGTCAGAGAGCACATCCATACCTCTCCACAGTCAAAGTCGTACTGAGAGACACATAAAAGGCGAATAACTAACTGTGCTCACGGACAAAACAAACCGGCAAACCTAAGTTGCGTCAATAACTCGGTTGTAATTCGCTGGTAAATTTTCGGTGTCTTTTTGTAGATTGATTGCGCTGTCACATTTCTTAATAAAAAACATCTCAGAGATTTCACGCTTCTTGAACTGTCTTTCCTTGTATAAAATTTTTGGTTGTTGCCAATTGAAATCATGTTTGTGAGTGAGACGGTGCTTACTCACGACAGAATGATTATCGCTATTTTTCCTAATGTCGCAAGCATGTTCCTTAATACGCGTCTCTAAGTGTCTTTTTGTTTGACCGATGTATGCAGCGTTACAATTAGCGCAATCAATCCTGTAAACTAACTCAGTTTGTTTAAGATTCGGTAACTTGTCTTTCCCCTTTTTTATGATGCAGTCTAATTTCTTCGGAATAGTGAGCAGCACTTTAAATTCCGCATCGCGCATTGTGCGGCCGACGTTGTGGCTTAAGCCTTTAACATAAGGAATGGTTATAAATTTTCGAGGATCCCGAGCCACGCTATCGCTGTTGGAATTATTAGAATTGTTGTGACGCGTCCGCAGCTCATTAAGTCTGATATTGATGTATCTGTTGATAACTTTGTTCGGATAACAATTGTTTGAAAGAATCTTTTTTATTTCGCTTAAGTTATTCTTGTGGAAACGCGTGTCAGATAAAAGGATAGCTCTATCAACAAGATTCCGTATAATATTAATTTTGTATTTAAAAGGATGGTTCGAAAAATAATTAATATAACGTCCTGAGAAAGTGGGTTTTCTGTACCAATCAGTAAGTAACAAATTATTTTCGCGGATCACAATTGTGTCAAGAAAACTTAAAGAACCAAATTTAAAATTATTGGATTATAAAGAGGAAGTCATAAACTAAATTCCAGTTCAAGGTTTGAGTGGATACATCAAAAAGAACGCAAATGGCAACTGTTGTGGGGTCCATTGGACCCCGTGTAACCATTACGTTATTTTTAGGAGGTGTGACCACAACGGGTTAATATAAAAGATTTGTATATCATTACATAATATAATATTAATAATTTATATCTGAGAAAAGCAAAAAGCCCTACATATGATGGGTGTGGTTTTTAGGGCTGCAATTAAAAATTTCTAAATTCGTCTATATTTACTTCTCCTAGATGTGTATAAAGTTTTATCGAAAACTCAACTGAAAGGTTTGCAAAATTATATTTTATAAAATGTTTCCGAAATAACTTAATTAAAAATTTTCATTGCGTGAGAAAGGTTTCAGAAACAGCTCAACTGAAAGGTTTACAAAATCATTTCATATGAAACAATTCAGAAATAAATTAACTGAAAGTTTTCAAATTTATTGCGTGAGAAAGGTTTTAAAAACAGCTCAAGTGAAAGGTTTACAAAATCATTTCATATAAAACGATTCAGAACTAACTTAATTGAAAGTTTTCAAATGTATTGCGTGAAAAAGGTTTCAGAAACAGCTCAACTGAAAGATTTATAAAATTATTTCATGTAAAACGATTCAGAGATAACTCAACTAAAAGTTTTGAAAAATTATCTTCATGTGAAAGGTTTAAAAAACATTTTTATTGCAACATTTTATATGACATATTACAGAATTCTTTCAGAGATGTTGCACATGAAATGTGAAAGGTTGAAATGTTTTTGAAACCTTTCTGAAAGCTTTCTGCAAGAATCTGTGCTGTATGGGATGGACACCATAAGTAGTGTTTACAATATTAATGGCGAGTTCACACAACATACAGATTTTCAGATATTGTAGTATTGTAGTAACGATTCCACCTCGGTGACGACTCCGCCCCGATCTCCCCTACATTCTATTTTTTATTATGCAAACTATAGGCATTTATTTCTATTTATATTAGATGTACATTTATTTTAAATTTTAATAAGGTTTTCAAATATTATTTGTAAATCTTATTGTATAATAAACATTTCACTCTTTTCAGAGTCATATTTAGTACCGGCTGGAACATTCGTGTCTCTTAATATTTACGCGGTCCACAGAGATCCAAATTTTTGGCCAAATCCAGAAATATTTGATCCCGATAGATTCTTGCCTGAGAAGATCCGAAATCGTCATCCTTATTCGTATTTACCGTTCAGTGCTGGACCACGTAACTGCATCGGTAAGCTATAATTTTTTATATCCTGATAAATATATGTATAATACCTTGTTACATAAACTGATTTTTTTTACGGACCCAATTATAGGCCAACGATTTGCTATGCTGGAATTGAAGGCGATGATAGCTCCTCTGGTACACAATTTCTACTTGGAGCCTATTGATTATTTAAAGAATCTTCGGATGCAGGTTGATTTGATACTTCGCCCTGCTCATCCACTTCGTGTAAGATTTATTCCTGTCTGTAAAGGGAACTCAACCCTTTGAAGCAAATAGCGATTTAATGAACATCGTAGAAGGCAATTAAAAGAAAGGCTCTATTTGCCTACAATTTGATTGCCAATAGCGTCGTACTGTTAACACTTTATACACGTGTCATTATTATATAGTTATAAAATTAAAATATAAATAAAGTACAATAAATATAAAATATATACGAAATTCCTACGATTTTACTATTTTATATGTACAGTATAGTGGTGTGTGTATTTGTATGTAAAATATAGTCATGTATACAACTTATATACGTGCAATATCACATTGTGTACGATATGCTTATGCGCAGGCGATGTTGTGGGCAATCTTCTTAGAGGCAAAGAAGATTTTAAATTCCTGAAAATAAAGATAAAGATATGTTTTGCGTATTATGAATAATCTATATTATCTATAACATATATATATATATATATATATATATATATATATTCGATTTGTTTTAATCTTTAAAATGCACGCAACTATTTAAAATATGTACATACAACTTGTAGAGCATAAAAGAATAACATTTAAGAAAAGAATCATTATAGAAAGAACTGTTATGTATATTATGTTGAATATATTAAATATGCAAAATATGCACACTATGAAATATGTATTGTGTATTTAGATATTATATATATTATATTGGAAATATGCGGAATTTTTCTATAGAGTAAGTGAGGTCTATTTTAGTTCATTGAATAAAATTCTATTCGCCAATATTTTTTAACTATGTTATTTTTCTTAACTACACAATTAATCGATTGCAGTATATAACACATCAAAAATATAGTTAGAGTAACTGAGGAGGAATATGCCACACTTAACAAAAATTTTATTTAATTTTCTATTTCTTATTCTCTTTGAAGTATCTTTTGCATACTTATCTCCTTTTTTCATGAAAAAAATTTTTTTGGAGTTGTCGCTGTTAATGTGTTTAGAATGTTCTAAAACGTCAAAAAATACACTTTTTAAAAAAATGTCTGTGTGTGTGTGTGTGTGTGTGTGTGTGTGTGTGTGTGTGTGTGTGTACACCTTGTAAGTGGGTATCAATGCTCTAACTTCCGCAAATTTTGAGATATCGGGCTATTTCTAATTCCATTATCTTCTTCGGTCTTTTCTACCCTATTTCATATATAATTCTTTAAGATTTGGTTGATTAGACCGAGGTTTATACACGATCAAAGATCCATTATTTTTTGAGAAATGTCTGTGATAGCTATAACTTCCGCAAATTTTGAGATGCAAATTTTCCGCTCTTTTGATTTTGTCCAAAAGAGAAACCTGAGAGCGGCCACCCGGATCATTCTGTTCCAGCGGACGTATACTGACGCGCCGCGCGCTGCCTGAGAAAGTAAACGTCAACTTATACGTTGTTACGCTCGGTAAGTGTCGGTCTACAACCTCGCTTTAAGAAAATATTTTATCTCTAAGCCGTAAGCTCTAAGCTCTAAGCCCTAAGCTCTTAAATAAACCTTAAAGACGGTAATCCACAATATAAGACGTAAGGCGTAAAACGTTGACGTATATTAACCAATAATTAGCCAAGATAGAATCGAGTCGCCGAGCGAAAAGTAGGAAAAGTAATTCGGAGAGAGAGAAGCAGAGGTGCGTGCCAATTATATAGAGAGACAGATCGGTTGAAGGCCTGCGGTAATTTAACGAAGGAATGTTTCCGGACTATATGTACATTTATAAAATAAAGGATAGAGCTTAAATACCCTTAAAGCAAGGTTGTAGACCAGCACTAACAATACACACATAATTTGTGTCCGAGCTATGGTTCGTGTCCGAACTACTCAGATGGAGAAGATATGCCAGTCGGCTGACTCGGCACTCGGCAAGCTTCGAGCGGGGAGAAAAGGACAGACATACGATCTGCTGTCTCCTTTTCTCTTGAGCTGTGACGTAGCTGCTTAGCACGCGCCGGCTATGCCACGATGCCACGCATTTCGGGTATCGCTCCTTGCGTCTCGCTGAATGCCGAGTCTCGAGTTGGCAAATCGACGATACGCTATACGTTACATTTGCGTTTATATTTACAAATTTTAATTTTTATATTTATAAATAAGTAAATAAATAAATATCATACTATTATATAAAACCCGACTGTTTGTCTGTCCGTCCGTCCGTCTGTCCGCGAATTACTCATTTGTTAGTGGACCGAATTTTTATCAAGGGTAGGGGAGACCGGGGCTAAGCCGACACTATTTTTTCAAAGGCAATTTTTAATATTTAATTAAAATTTTTAGGCAAATTCAATGATATATATTTAAAGAGTGTTTCTTCAGGTACAAAATTGATTCAGGAAGTTTTGCTGTACGTCGCTTTGTTTTGCCGCCAGGAAAGGAAAAGTGACGCGAAGACAAATTTTCGAATTAAAAAATGACGGGGCAAACTCGACACCCCGCCGGGGCAAACTCAACACTTTGTTTGATTGACACAATTTGATCTGGAACTTATTTTTTTTATTGTTTAAAAATAAAAATACATTGTTTATCAAATGAAAAGATATTGTGTATTAGAAATAAAAAGCCGGAATAAAGTAAACAATTATTTAAAATAATGAGAAAAAAAAGATTAAATTTTTAATTATCTTTTTCTGAACTGTCTGAAAAACAATTTATACACGTAAACTCGCAATCAGATGTGTGCACACATTCGTCAACATTCGTCATGAGCTATACGGTTGCATAAGATGCATTGTTTGTTATTAGAAGCTAATAAAATGTTTTCCAAACACACGCAACAGATGTTCTTTAAATCGTCATCGGAATCGGACGAAACAGTGACCTTTTTTGCCTTTGATTTTCGCAAAACCGGTTTCGATGCACTTCCGGTGCTCGTCGATGGTTGTTCTACATTTTTTTTTAAGACGTCCTCTTTTTTTGGGACAGTAGGATTTTCAGCTGGATTTTCCGGAGCAGTGTTTTTGGAGTTTTTCTTCTTTGGAAGAGCTGTCTTCTCTTTCTTTTGCTTTGCTTCCGCTTGTTCTCTTGCTAATTCTGTCATCTCCGGTGAATTTGTAAGAATAGCACTTTTTCTGCGTTTGCGCTCTTTTCGTGTTTGCTGCCTTGGCGCTGCTTTTGGAAACGGCTGGATGGTTTCGAGTGTTAAGCTGAGTTCCTTGCTATATGTGGTTTCAGTTAAAGTGCTCCTGTTTCTTCTTTCGGTGTTCATGATGGCAGCAATATTTTCCTGATCTTTGTGACGAAAAGATGACGAAGCAATGGGTTCATTTGTTATTTCCAATGTTACGGAAGCCGCAGATGTCGATGGCAAATGCAAAGTCTCGTCATTTTTATTGGCCGCAAAAGAACTGGAAAGCACAGGATTATCCCGATCTGTAACGCTGCTTGGAAGGAACTCAACGTCTTGAAAAATGTTCTTGTTGAATGGCGAAATCCCTGTGCATTCAAAACCGGAAACTATGTTTTCATACGTCGCAGCTCGTGGCAATGATTTTTGAATTATTCCAAGGATGTCATAAATTGTCATCGTTTTTCCAGGATTTGCTGTCATCCAACTGTCACACTGAGAATTGATAGCTTTTTTCAAAGGACCGTAGACAGTGCGGTCTAATGGTTGCAGCTTGTGGGAACAGTGAGGTGGAAGTGACAGCACAATTATCCCGTTTTCTTTGCAGAAATCGAGTCCAGTGATGGAAAAATGAGATTCATGATTATCAAGCACGAGCAAGACAGGGGCATCGACGGAGGCACGAACGTGTTGTTGGAAAAAATTCAAAAATTGGTTGAAATGCTCCGCGTTCATCCACCCACTAGAATTTGCAGCACCTGCAGAGCCGGTCGGTCCATCACGCAAAAAATAGTCCTTGAAACGCTTGCGTAGAAAAATGAAGAACTGTGGCAAGGATCGCCCTTCCGCTGACACTGCCATTGCTAAAGTAACTAGTGTGCCCCGTTCACTGGAAGTTACTCTTCCGATTTGTTTGGTCCCTCGTTGAGCGATTATTCTATCAGGTCTCTAAACCGTGGTAACCCCCGTTTCGTCCATGTTCTATATTCTTTGCGGCGGTAAAAGGTGACGATTCAGGACAATTTGAAGATTCGAAAAAAAGCCTGGACATTCGTTCTGTTAAAACTGGTTGCGCGCGCGAGGCTTGTTGCCTTTGGTTTCCTCAATGACAGAATCGGGTGTCTTTTCAAAAATGCGGTCAACCAATCTTTACCCGCCATGCGAGTCTTCTCCTACGATGTTGGCATTGGCAGTTCCAACTTTCTGGCAAAATCGAAAGCCAATCCTTGAATTTCTTTTGCTGACAGTCCAAAATACATGTCATTGCAGTGGGTTAAATATTTCACTAAAGTCTCTTCTGCTTCAGCATTTACAACCTGCATTAAAAATATGAATTTCGTAATGTTACGTCCAGCGGACTCCACGATGTCCCTTTTTCGCGGGAATTCTTATACACCTAAGATAGCCCTAATATTAGATAAACAAGCCGAGTACGGACGGTTATCGATCGGGGCGAGGTTAGATCTCGCATTCCTTTTTTTTTTTATTACAACTATAATAGCTATTTGCCTAGGCGACGAAGCGACCCTTCGGAGTAAAATATTGACAGACGGGGCATACGTAATGGGATTTTTCTATCAACCTTGTCTAGCCCATAACTATAAACCCGGCGACAAGACGCGCCAAAAGGGCCTGAATCTCAGACAGAGTTGATGATCTTTATTGCATCGAGCGAGCTTTCTAAAATTGCTCGTGCGATGTTTCCGACAAACAGAGACAAGGCCTAGGACGTGATTGTAAATACACGTGGCGGAAGTTCTGTTTGCCTTGTACCTACCATTAAGATTAAGAAGTATGCATCGTCTGTCGATATAGAAACAGGGTCGCGAGATAAGTAAGGAACCCCAATAAAAGAGAAATCGGCGATAGCCGAAAAACGAATGGGTCACTGGAAAGAACCGATGGGTTACACCCCCAATAAGACAGTGGGGCTTTAAGAGGGGGCTCACCAATAGAAAACCGCAAAAATCGATAACCGTCTCTAGCTTTCTAGGATAGGCGTAAACCCAAAATCTACCCCTAAGGCAAGAAACATCTCGCCCAATAAGAATTTCCTTAAATAATAATTAGAAACATCCCGCCAACCAGAAATCCCTTAAACAAAAACCAGACACATCCCACACAAAATCCACCCCTTCCATCCTTCGAACCTTCCTATTTAAATCGCGACGTCGCAGGACCCGGCTCAGAGAAATTTTCTCAGTTCAAGTCCGCATTGCTCGGTTACAATCTAAACCTCATTCGTTTCGAGAAACTCACATTTAGAGTCACGTTTAGAGTCAGTGCAGCAGATCCGACGGACCAGTCGCCCCAACTCACTCACCGACGAGTCCAACGTCCATTACTGAGAGAAGGCGTACTGAGACTCGTTCGAACTCAAGTCATCAAGTAGTAAGTCCCATAATTTTCTTAATCCTTCTTTCTTCGCGTTATCGCCCCCCTTAAACGGTCTATCGATTGTCGGACCCCGGAAGCTCATTATATATTTGGGGGTCGGTCAGTGTAGGCATCAGGTTCCCAGCGGTCGTTGGCGTTGTCGTGGGCCGGACTTACCTCCCGGCGTCTCGTCGCTGTCGTGGACTCAGCTGGTCCACTGACCTCCCTGAGCTTATGCTCGTGGGTCGGTTAGTGTAGGCATCGAGTTCCCAGCGGTCGTTGGCGTTGTGATAGGCCTGACTTGGCTCCCGGCGTCTCGTCGCTGTCGTGGGCCCAGCCGTCCACTAACCTCTCTCCCCCTTCTTTAGGCTCGACGATTTCCTTTTGCTCGCTTCCGACCGGGTCCGAGAGAGATCGACTAAATAAGTAAATAATTTTAGTGGACCCGAAAGTCCTGGCCCCTCAGGAACCGAATCTCCGCACGATCAGGCGACAGAGAAATCGCCAGAACAAGCGGGCGCGATGGGAGATCGAACTCCCCCGAGAGCAGCTCAACGCCGGTCCTCCGCGACTCGCCATCCCACCGCCCCTACCAACGTTTACAGAAGAACCCGGTTGTTCGAACCAGAATCGTCCCACTAACATCCTGCCCTATCGCCCAGTCGTCCTGCCTTTTCGCCCAATTGTTGAACATCGCCCTATTTGCCGCGTGGCTCCGTTTCGCGTGGTCCCTCCTCGCGTGGTCCCCGTCAACCCCGATCCAGCCCGCTTCCTAGAACCTCCCGATTCTCCCTCCTCTTCCCGAAGTCCGTCTCCTACCTCTTCGACCGCCTCGACTCTCGATCTCGAGGAATTAGACGATCCAGAGATCGTAATCTTAGAATAAATTTTAATTTTTTTTTTTAATTCTTATATGTTTAACTTCACAATTTACATATACTTTAATTTTAAGCCCGATTTAAATTAATTTACACACGTACATAACACTTACTAAATTCATGTAATCTCACTACTGATTCCGATTGTAATAATAGCGGGCAAGATGTTCATTTTCAAATAAGTTTTTCCTTAAAGATCTTGCCCGATCACCTCCGCACCTATGTAACACCCGCGAGAAATACACACACTCGTTACACATACATCCGACACTCACACTTATAAATGTATTCAATTTTATTTTGCCTAATTCTCATTTATTATTCACCTAGCTTATATTATTGTAATAAATGTTCATCTTATGTTAAATATTAATTTCAATTTGCATTCATTTATAACTTAAGACCCACTACTATCCACCTCTCGAAATTGCACGAGGTCCGATCCTGAGTTAAAGGGATTAAATTCTCTGACTCGAAAAAGGACCGACGATCGCACCGCTCACGAAAGGCGTCCTAACGTCCTTACAGACGTTGACCCTTTCTGAGTCATAAAAGTGCGTTCGGCTCGCGCCACGCGTCTCCGAGCGCGTACCTGCGAGCGACATTTGTAAGTATCTAGCTGCGTCCTCCCTTCCCCCGACCCCTCTGGCTAGCCTTTTCCTTGCTTCCCAGATTTTCATATCCTAATCCCGGGGTTGGACGTAACAGTAATGCAGTGAGCGTACGCTCATACTTCATAGTTGTTACATACCGTAGTGTGTCCACGAACGTGTACGGTCGCTATATTCTTCTCTAGTTCATCCTCAGTAGTGTTTTTGAGCCAGCGTCGGTCTTGACACCTCGAATATTTCTGCAGCATGTTTAATTTTCATTCCTTCTTTTTTTCACAGCAAGTACAGCTTTTTTCATGTTTTCTTTATCAATTACTGGTCTTTTTCTCTTGTATGTACGAACCATTTTGCAAGCTAAAAGCACTTATTTACAGTTTACCGAAATAGGTTAGTGTCGACTTTGCCCCGGGTGGCGTCGTGTCGACTTATCGATAATGTCACTTTAGGTTAGTGTCGTCTTTGCCCCGGTGGCGTCGTGTTGACTTAGCCCCGAACGTCGTTTTTTACTTTTGTTACTCCAAAAATATATAAATTTTGAAAATATGCAAAAATTATCGGATTCGTATAAAGCATCGAATTTCCCATCAAAATCACTTACCGGTAGATTCGCAAGAGTAAAGTTCGATGAAAGAGTAGACATTTTCGAGAGATCAGAAAAATTACTTTTCACTATTAAAAACACTTATGTCGCGTTAAAAATTACACTATAACTCAGAATGTTACCAAATTCCGTTGATAATACTGGCACATAAAGACGCATTTACAGTAGCAAAGGCAAGTTTCTACGATAGATTTAAATTGGCAAAAAGCCTAGTGTCAAGTTCGCCTCGCTGTCGGCTTAGCCCCGGTCTCCCCTACATGAAATAGAGGTGGAATTTCCCGGGGAGTGCTATAGGGTGTATAGTTTTTCGTTACCGATTTTCTGGAAACCGGTTTTTTTAATTTCTTCAATTTTTCGGGAAATAATTGACGGAATTTCAAAGAATTGTATATAAAATAGGTGTTGAATTTTCCGGGGAGTGCCATAAAGTGTATAATTTTTTGTTACCGATCTGTTTGGAAGCCGGTACCAAAATTTTTTCAATTAAAAACCATTTGACCGAATTTTTATTAAATTTCATATATTTTTAATACCGATTTTTTTTGAAACCGGTATGAGAAATTTTTCGAATTAAAAACCATTTGACCAAATTTTTATTAAAAGTATATGAAATAGGGGTAGAATTTCCTGGGGAGTGTAGAGTGTATAGTTTTTTGTTACCGATTTTTTGGAAACCGGTTTTTTTAATTTTTCTAATTTTTTGGGAAATAATTGATTGAATCTCAAAGAATTATATATGAAATAGGAGTATAGTTTCCCGGGGAGTGCTATAAAATGTAACTATTTTTTGTTACCAATCTTTTTGGAAACAGGTTCCGAATGACTGAATCTCAAAGAATTGTACATAAAGTAGGTGTTGAATTTCTTGGAGAGTGCTATAATAAAGTATATAATTTTTTGTTACCGATCATTTTGGAAACCGGTATCAGAAGTAGATAAAAAAGTAATATTTTTCAATTTATAGCATTTTAGAGAGAGAGAGAAAGAGAGAGAGAGAGAGGAAGGGGAGGGAGAGGGAGAGAAAGGGGGAGATGGAGGGAGGGGGGAGAGAGAGACTATTTGCGTGTCTTATTACACATGTCCTCCGGGGCGTGGACTCGAACCTGGTTCCTCAAATTACGAGTCTGGCGCTCTACCACTAGACCACACTGCCGCCCTAAGGATTGAAATTTATAAATATAAAGATTGCAAATATAATAAATATTTTGAGAGTTCCTTCGTAGCCCTCGGCGGGGGAACAAGTGAATAAATGGTAGGAAAATGAAAGAAGATGAAGGGAGAGATTGAGAGGTGAGGAAGGTGTGGATTGAAAGGGGTAGATAAGGGAGTGTGAAAGGAAGACGGAAGAATGGAGGCGAAGCGGAAGGTGATCTGGAGGAGACGGGAAACGTTAGTGAATTGGCACGTGGAAAGTGAGGTTAGGGAGAAGGGCGGAATTGGAGAAATAAAGGTAGCAGCTCAGGTTACACCACAAGGGAGCTAAGCGAGTTGGCAGCAGGGAGTATCGATCGGGCGATCGATCTGTCGCGAGACAGAGGGATTGTCGATGGTGGCGCAGCAGGTATAGAACGGAGCAGGGAGTCGTCGCGACAGATCGATGGATCGAACGATCGAAAGGGCCTGGACAGATAGACAGGTGATGGAAAGAGAAGGAGAGAAAGCGACGGAGGGGTAGAACGAGGAAGAAGAAGAGGTGACGAGCGTGCGTGAGCTGGACTTTGGTGGCAAGGAGAAAAGAGCTAGGGGAGTAGATTAAAAGTGAAGATGGACGAGGATAAAGTGGTGGAGGCGAGGGTAGGGATACGAACGAGGCCAAGGGCCATAGGAAGAAAAGCGAGTAAGAGTGAGGCGGGAGGAGCGGGAACGGAACAGGGGGGTGGGAAGGCGGGAGAAAAAAAGGGAGAGGAGGAGAACAGTGGCAGAAGGGAGGGAAGCGAAGAAATGACAAAAGCAAGGAAGGCGGAGAGAGATGGCTGGAGTAAAGAGGAGGGGAAGGGAAAGGAAGTAGGTTTTGTTTCAGAGCGAAGACAGAATAGGAAGAAGGAAAAGCGGCGAGCGGGAGGAGAGAGAAAAGGAAGGAAGGGGAGAGAGCAGTGGCAGAAAAAAGGGAAGCGGAGAAATGGCTGAAGCAAGGAAGGCGGAAGAAGATGGATAAATGAAAGACGAAGGGAGAGGAAATACATGAAATGTAAGGTCGCATATGGCCAGGGCGCGTAGGGGAGTGATTTGTAAGAGGTTTGGGTACGTTCCTTATAAAAAAACGCCTTGTAAACCCTACGGGGATACACAATAAATTTACATACATATAATAAATATTTATAAACATAAAAACTAAAATTTGTAAATGTAATGTATAGAAATCCCCGTTCTGGCCAATATGCTTTTCTGTCTAAAAAAAGTCTTACATTAAAAACTCTTACTTTAACATAATAATATTTAAATTTAATATTTAAATGCATAACAATACACATGGTTAACGTTCCAACTGTACTTACAATTAGTCTTTTTCGGAACGGATTATTACGAAAGAAGAAGATAAATATCAAGAAACATGATAATTGATGTTCATTTTAACATACTAAAACATTAAACATTAGTGTTATTACTCGGTACACGTAATCTGGTGCCCGGCGAGGGAACAGGCGGCGAACTCTTCGCGCAACGGACAAATACCTCGTTGTACCGGCCACGCGCACTTCCGATCGTAACCTTGTGTCTCTCGGCGTGAGGCCCAGGGGCCGTGCTCGCGCGGTTCACAGCAGGGTGTCCGGAATGTCAGTCACTGAGGAGTCACTCGCGATTTGAAGCGTCTGAGGATCACCGTATTATTAAGCAGTATTTGCCTTTCGATTCGACAGTCACGAGAGACACACGTATTGCATCTGTCTTACACAGAAGACCCGAAAACGAATGATCGCGACAACGAGAGCGTCGATGTGAGCATGCGATCTTTCGCGACAGTCGATATATCGATCCGTCAACTCGGGTCCGTCGCTGATTGGTCGGCTCGGAAATGGCCGCTCGAGATAGGAGTGATAACTTCCGAACATTCCGCCCGCCTTCTACAACAGGGTTGGAGAATGACGGCTTGATGCAGCTCCGGTGAGGCCGAGTCAGGCTGGAGGTTGATCCGATGAGACCGGGAGAATCGCCAGCTTGGTGATGGGCTGTCGAAATTCGGTGGTGGCCGTCTTGAGCGTGACTACCCGACAGAGGCCGTCCGCACCCGGGTGGAGTGCGATGACTCGAGCGATGGGCCACTTGGAGGGGGGCAGTCGCTCGTCAGTGACCAGGACTAGCGAGCCGACTCAAATCTGCGTGGATGGGTGACGCCATTTGGAGATTGAGAGTTGGTGTTGCAGACACTCCCTTGACTATCGGGCCCAGAAATGTTGCACCTGCTGCTGGATGAGTTGCCACCGAGATAGTCTGGAAGTTGGCACCGCAGAGAGAGAAGGCTCCGGGATAGTGGTAGGAGCTTCGCCGAGGAGGAAGTGCCCAGGTGTAAGTGCCGAGATATCGTCCGGATCGTCCGAGAGGGGGCACAGGGGCCTAGAGTTGAGTACTGCCTCTATCTGGATCAGAAGAGTTGAGAATTCCTCATAGGTCAGGAGTGTGTCGCCGATCGTCCGCCGTAGATGGTACTTGATTGATTTTACCGCTGATTCCCACTTCCCCCCAAAATGAGGGGCCGCCGGTGGATTGAATACCCAGTGAGTGCCGTCGTTGATTAATAGTTGAGAGAGCTCTTGAGACTCCCTTGATCCCGCATCAAAGAGCCGTTTGAGGGCGGCGTCCGCGCTAAGGAAGTTAGTGCCACAGTCACTGAATAGTGTGACAGATACCGCGACGTCCAGTAAACCGTCGATAGGCGGCGAGAAAGGCCTCGGTGGTGCATTCTGTGACGAGCTCCAGATGGACCGCCGAGGTGGTGAAGCAGATAAAAACGGCTATCCAAGCCTTGTGGCACTTGGCGCCATGCCTTTGCCATAATTTTAGTGTGATAGAGCCGGCGTAATCGACTCCCGCAGTGAGGAATGGGCGAGAAGGTGTGACCCGGGAGGGCGGCAGTTGTCCCATGAGCTGTTGGGCCCAAACCCCGCGGTACCGGGTACAACGTACACAGCGGAGGATGTGAGATCTCACGGGGGCCCGACCGGTGATGATCCAGTAGGCTCTGCGTAGATAGGTCAACGTCAGCTGACCCGCCGTGAAGTGTCCGCCGGTGAGGGTCCGCGATAAGAAGCTGGGACAATCGGTCGTCTTCGGTAGGATGGCAGGGTGAATGCACTCCGAATCAAGCAGCGAGTTCTTGAGGCGACCTCCAACTCTGAGGATGCCAGTACGATCGATAAACGCGGTGAACTTGGACAGAAGATGAGTCTTGGGCAAGAGATTTCCGCTCGAGAGGGCCTTCAGTTCAGAGGCGAAGTGGGTCGCTTGAGTCGCTCAAATCCAGAATAACCGCGCCGCCTCCATGTCGGCAGGAGTGAGAGGGTTGGCCAGGGATGACTGAGGCACTCCTCTGAACGTGGCACAACATCGCTGGCAAGTGGCCGTGATCCGGAGCAGCCGAGTGAGTGAGGAGTACCGTGAGAAAAGATCCCATAGCTTGGATTGCGGAGAGGTTGCCATGTGCAGAAGGCCGGGCCGCTTCTCGAGGGTGGCCGCGTGGTCCGAGTATGACGGTAGATCTGGCCAGTGGGGAGAGGGAAGGGCCAACCAAAAGGGTCCGCTCCACCAGAGTGAGTGATAAGAAAGTTGGCTCGCCGAGAGCCCACGAGTCGCGCAGTCCGCCGGGTTTTCGGAGCCGGGTACGAAACGCCACCGGTCGTGAGGGACTAGCTCTTGTATGGCTGCGACCCGATTGCTGACGTACTCCTTCCACCGAGAGGAATGGCTATTGATCCAGGCGCGCGCCGCCGAAGAGTCCAGCCACAGGAAAAGTGCGGCCAAGGGTAGGAGTAAGGCTGCCGTGAGTTCTAACCTCGAAATGGTGAGCCGCTTGAGGGGGGCTACCTTGGTCTTGGCGCACACCAGGGTGATGGTGGG
Organism: Temnothorax curvispinosus; assembly: GCF_003070985.1. Taxonomy (NCBI): domain Eukaryota; kingdom Metazoa; phylum Arthropoda; class Insecta; order Hymenoptera; family Formicidae; genus Temnothorax; species Temnothorax curvispinosus. The sequence continues at coordinate 22,338 of NW_020226417.1, read as the reverse complement.
TTCCGCCGAAGGGAGTGTGACTTTGATGTACACGACCGCCGCCATAGCTAGTTAGGATGCATCCGAGAAACCGTGTATCTTGATATGGGCTGAGGGAGAGAGGCCTAGCCACCGAGGGACAGTGATGCGAAGGAGGTCCAATAGCTTATTCCGGAATTGAGTCCACCGGTGCCGGAGGAGGGGGTCGTCCCAGTCGATTTTCTCTAACCACAATTCTTGCAAGAGCATCTTGGCTCTGATGGTGACGGGAGATAGGAACCCGAGTGGGTCAAAGAGTTGGGCGACTTTGGAGAGGATAGTTCGCTTGGTGACGGGGTTCTCCGTTGGGTGCCGGGACGAAAAGGTGAATTAATCGGATTCCGATAGCCAGTTGAGTCCCAAGATCTTGCCCTGCCTGTCTGAGAAAGAATGAGACGTCGGTGACCCCGTGCTGGATGAGATGGACATGCACAGCCCCGGGTGGTTGCTTTGCCACTTGGCCAAGGGAAAGCCGCCCTCCTTGCAGAGATCCACCAGCTAGAGAGCCGTCGCCTTCAATTCTTCAAGGGTGTCAGCACCGCCGCAGGTGTCGTCCACGTACCTCCCCTTAAGGAGGGGAGCGACAGCTAGTGGATAGTTGGCGCCCTTGTCCTCCACAAGGACAGAGGAGAACTCGGATCGCTAAGAATGGGGCCGATTTGGTGCCGTAAGTGACCGTGGTGAACTCGAAGGTGGTCACGTTGAGTTGATCATCAACCTAGAGAATGCGCTGAAATACCCAGTCGTCCGGGTGAAGCATGATCTGACGGAACATTTTCCGGATGTCTGTGATAAATATGTACCGATGCAGCCGGATCCAGAGGAGGACGTCAGAAATGTCAGACTGCAGTTTGGCGCCCGTATGAAGTAGATCATTCAGGGATAAGCCGGTGCTGGTGATGCTGGAGCCGTTGAAGACCACCCTAATGTCGTCCCCCTTGAGTACCGCGTGGTGGGGGAGGTAGTATACCGGAGTTGAGTCTGAGCGGCAAAGAGGGACCCTTGTCATGTGCCGTAACTCTTCGTACTCGCGCATGAATAAAGAGTAGCGGAGCCGGTAGGCCTCGTCCGATGAGAAGCGTCGTAAGAGGCGCTGCAAGCACGCCTGAGCGGTCTGGTGAGAGTTACCCAGTTGTGTGGCCGGTGACTTGAATGGGAGCCGTACAATGTAACAGCCGGAGGGGTCCCGCGAGTGGGTGGCCTTGGAGTGGGTCTCACATTCTGCTTCTTCCGGGGTGAAGAGGTTAGCGGTTGTGGAGGGGACTTCCTCCTGAAGCCAGAATGAGGCCAGAAGATCATGAATGTCTTGACTCGCGGTGGCCTGGCAGGCCGTGGTCTCGGAAGGTGATGGGATTGAGAGTGGACCGAGAACGATCCAGCCGAAGATGGTGCGTTGAGCGACGGGCTCATACTCGGCCCCCTTGAGAATCTCCGATTGAACGAAGAGTCCATACGTGTCCGCTCCGAGAATTAAATCGATGCGTCCCGGGATGAGAAAGGTCGGGTCCGCCAAGAGAAGTCCCTGCAGATGAGTCCACTGGCGATCTAAAGGCCCAAATAAGGGAAGTCGGGTGATGAGCTTGGGAAGCACGTGAGCGGTAATGAGAATAGACCAAGGAGAGTGGATGGATTGAAGGGTTACCGAGACGGTGCCACACGTGCGTCCGGAATGAAACCCGCCGATGCCGAGGATAGGGATCGCCGATGGTTGCTTCGGGAATTGTAGTTGTTTCACCAAAGATCTCGAGATGAATGTGAGTTCGGAGCCAGGATCTACGAGCATCCGGACGTGATGAGAGTCGCCAGAAGGAGATCGCATGAGGGCTCTGCACGTGGCGAGCAGGACCGCCAGCCGGGAGCTGGTGATTGATGGAGGAGAGGGGGGCGGCGGCAAAAGATAGTCACTCTGAGGCGGAGGACGAGGCATCCCGAGTTTCAGCACTGGCGTCCGGTGATGCCGGGCCCGAGGGTTGCGTCGACAGGTTAGTTGTCGCCGATTCCGGTTGAGGAGTAGAAGTATGCCGTGGGGCGTCCGCGTAGATCATCGTATGATGTTTGTTTCCGCAGTCTCTGCACCTCTTCGGATTCTGGCAGGCGGCCGCGTTGTGTCGACCAAGGCAGTTGAAGCAGAGCCGCTGCTCAATGACAACATTACGCTGAACGTGAGGCGTCAAGTCTCGGAACTTTGGACAGGTGACAATGTAGTGCGTCCCAGCGCACAGCAAGCATCCGGATAACTCCGTCCCAGCGGCTGGTGAGGTGGCAACGTGGGCGAGGGCTGGAGCAGCCCTGACTCAAGCCTTGGCCGAGGCAGAAGATCCAAGTTCCATGCTCTCAAGGGCACGGGCCCGACCGGTGAGGAAGACCTTGAGGTCCTGATACGAGGGGGGTTCCGTGGAAGAACCGAGTTTGACCTCCCAAGCCTCTCTGGTATGAAGGTCGAGTCGGTGAGCAATGAGGTAAACCAAGAGATGGTCCCAATGTTAAACCGGCGCGCCCAGTGATTGCAGGGCGTTGAGAGTCTCCGTAGTGGTGTTGAGGATGGCATTGAGCTCGCGCGCCGATCGAGTAGCCATGGGTTTGATGCCAAACAACCGTTCCACCTGCGATGAGACCAAGAGGCGCTTGTTCTCGAATCGCTCAACGAGCAGATCCCAGGCTGATGCAAATGAGTCCTCCGCGACCGGCAGATTCGATATAAGTCGAGCGGCCTCCCCCGTGAGGCTAGGCCGAAGGTAGTGCATTTTCTCCACGTTTGATATGTCCGCGATCCTGCAAACCAAAGATGAAAAGAGGTCGTGAAACGACCTCCGCGCCAAAAATCTCCGGAGAACTGAGGGAGGGTGATCTCAGGGAGGTGGCTGCATGTCGTGGACTAGCTTGTGAGCGAGAGATTGGCCAGATGTGATCCCGAAAGGGGGTTGGCTCGTTCCTTCTCGTCGATGAGGTGTGAAAGGAAGGACTTGACCTCGGCGTAGAATTGCAAGCACTGGTCGTAGACGCCGTTCTTGAAGTAATCCATCTCCAGTAGTGAGTCTATCTTCAGATCAGAGAGTCGCTCGTGCTGCTGGTCAAACTTTTCCCAGTAGTTGTCAACTAGCGATAACTTCACCTTCAGTGATGCGAGGGGGAGCTAGAGGAACGCCGCTTCCTTGGCTTCGAGAGCCACCGACTTGATGTACGTAAAGCGATTCATTTGTAGCGATATTTTGGCTGCGACGGGCGACATGGTTAGCGGCACCGATGACGCAGCAGACGAATACCCGAAGTGAGTTGATCAGCTGATCTGAAGGTCCGCGCGCGTAACCGACCGCTCTCCGGTGCCCCCGGATGTGTCACGGCAAGGTGTACCGGGGATCGAGAGCGGTGGGTGTGATAGGCACCTAACGAGTGGAGAACGTGCGCGCATTGTTCGTGAGTTTATTCGAGCCGAAATGATATCGAGAAAACCGGCCGGTCGGTGTCGGTTGCCACGGAGCGGCTGAGCACGCGCCGCGGCGGTGGAGAGCACGTAACAGAGGGAGAGGGGCTTCGCGAGCACGCTTCCTGCGCGTGTCGCGCACTTAGTCACTGCACCGACAATGAGAAGAATTCCGATCACCGCACGGTCCCCGAGGTGATGCCCGAACTTGTCCGGTCGTGCGAACGATGCCGAGCCGCGATCGCGAGAGAGAGAGAATCACGCCGCGCGACAAAAGGCCGCGGGGGGAATGTCTGGTGAGATCCGCCTGTCGTTAGATCCCGAAAGACGCGCTGTCCCCACCGAATCCAGCTCGAAGGGCCAAAGAATGTTATTACTCGGTACACGTAATCTGGTGCCCGGCGAGGAGGCAGGCGGCGAACTCTTCGCGCAACGGACGAATATCTCGTTGTACCGGCCACGCGCACTTCCGATCGTAACCTCGTGTCTCTCGGCGAGAGGCCCGGGGGCCGTGCTCGCGCGGTTCACAGCAGGGTGTCCGGAATGTCAGTCACTGAGGAGTCACTCGCGATTTGAAGAGTCTGAGGATCACCGTATTATCAAGCAGTATTTGCCTTTCGATTCGACAGTCACGAGAGACACACGTATTGCATCCGTTTTACACAGAGGACCCGGAAACGAATGATCGCGACAACGAGAGCGTCGATGTGAGCATGCGATCTTCCGCAACAGTCGATATATCGATCCGTCAACTCGGGTCCGTCGCTGATTGGTCGGCTCGGAAATGGCCGCTCGAGATAGGAATGATAATTTTCGAACAATTAGTCTAGACTAAAACATTAAACAATCACCTAATAATATAAACAAAATAAACAATAATCTAATTAAATCACAAATATAAAAACGCCGGAATAATTGAATAAAACCATGGCAAGAGAAATAAATTTATATTTATATTGAGAAGTCAGGAAGAGAATGTAGAAAATTATTAACGGGTGTATTTTGATTTAAAAGATCTTTAAAATAGATATTTTTCAGGAATTTTTTATAGAGAAACGAAGAAAGTGAATAACGTTAAACTTTGCATGTTTTCTTCACCTTATTTTAAAATTTTACTTTTATTTTTTAAGTAACAAAATTTTTTTTCTATTTTATTATATATTATAGGTATTTTGGTCACTAGAAGGTATAAATGTCAGACGGTGTAAATAATTCTAGCTGTTCCAGGTATCTGAAATGCAAAAAACTAACATTTTCTTATTCAGAAAAAGTATATGTGGCTATCGTCTGAACTAAAACTAAACCAATATTTCCATTTTAGGCGGCTTTTTTATCAAAAATATTATTAATCAATATTAAATAAACAATTTACGGTCTGAGCTTGGATTTTACAGTAGCCTAATAATATTGTTTATATACTATATTTCGATAAGGATACGTCGGGATCGAGATGGGAGATCAATCGCGGTAGAACGGAGACAGATCGCTGAAGAAAAGAGTTAATTTCACTGTGGACAGATATATTTATTGTATATGCGCACGTTACAAAAACGCGTGAATCGCCGGTTGTAATCACACGGATAATGTAGGAGAAAAGGAAGTAAAAGGAAGGAGAAAAGGAAGGAAGGAAAAGAGGCGATAAGCGCAACGGTCGCCTTTTCGTCGATATATATTCATCGCGAGATATCGATCAAAATCCCGATAACCATCATGGCCGACACGACGCCGGATGGCGCCACTCGGACTGAGTGGGCGCATGCCCACGGGAACTTAACTTTCCAACACGCCCCCTCAATACGCACACGGCCAATCCCTCCGGAGCTATGATGCGCTGGTAATTCCGAGGCCCTCGACGCAGCTCCAAATGGTTGGTGGCCGGCAGTTCTTTCGTCAGTATGTCGGCCTCCATTTCGTTGGTGAATACATGCTCTAAGGTCACAAAGTCTTCCGCAACGGACTGCCTGAGGAAATGATACCTTATATCGATGTGCTTCGTGCGAGGGTGGTACATGTGATCGTGCTCCAGATACTGCGCGCCTTGATTATCGATATATAGCACAGTGTCAGCCATGCGGCCCAGTCCTAACTCGGTGAGAAGACTGCGCAAGTAGAGCCCTTCTTTAACCGCCTCCGTCATGCTGACGTACTCCGCTTCCGTCGAGGACAACGCCACAGTGCGCTGCTTTTGAGACTTCCACGAAATGGCTGCACCACCGAGCAGGAAAGCGTACCTGGTAAACGAGCGTCGGTCAATCGCGCAATCGCCAAGCAAGCCCAAATCTATGGTCCCCGCCAAATACCTGAGTACCCGTTTCGCAGCCAGCCAATGCCGTTTCCTCGGATCACTGTTGAACTGCGCTAACCTGGACACCGTATTTACTATGTCTGGTCTCGTGGCGACAGCCAAATACATGAGAGCGCCGATGAGCTCCCTATATGGCCAGGAACCAGCCTCCAAACCTGCCGGAATCTCCGGTGTGTCCCCTGAGTGGAGTTCCGAGGGTATCGAGATGGGATTAAATTGCTCCATCCCATATCTCGCCAGCATGTCCAATGTGTATCCCTTCTGGGTAAGGAGGATTCCATCTTCTTCTTGAGTAATTTCGAGCTCAAGGCAACGTTTGGCTATGCCGAGGTCCTCGATCTCGAAATTCTCCATCAAGTCTTGCTTGACTTCCGTCATCCATTGCTCGTTTCGGGAAGCCACCAATATGTCGTTTACATAGATCAGTAGCAGAAGTATGTCCTCCCCACGACGTGCTTGGTATAAGCACGGTTCTCCGTGTGTCGGTAAGAGCCCCATGCTCTCAAGTTTTTCCTTCAGACGAATCTGCCACTGTCGACCGGCTTGGCGTAGACCATATAAGGCTTTCTTCAATCGACAGGCATCTCCGCCCGATCTTAGGATCTTTATCATCGTATCGGCTTGAATCTTCATCTTAGGAGTGATGCTCTTCTCGAGGACTAATCGCTCGATCGTCTCCAGCAGTATATCTGGAACATCCATGATAACCTCCTCCTCAAGGTTTCCGTTCAGGTAGGCTGTGACAACATCAAACTGCCAGATGGTTTTAGATTGAGCTCGGCTGCGAGGGCTAGCAGCAGTCTAATTGACTCAAGTCAAGCTACAAGTGCAAACGTGCGGTGGTAATTAACGCCGAACCTCTGGCTAAACCTTAGCGACAATTTTGGCCTTTCGCCTCTCGATGAATCCATCTGTGGCATACTTGTTCGTCAGAACCACCCGGCAGCCCACATTCTTTTGGCCCTTAGGTTTTTTAATGACGTTTCAAGTATCATTCTTCTTTCCACCTCGGACAGTATGGCATCCTTTCATTCCTCACGTTTCTCACTGGACATTGTCTCGCGTAAGGACACTTCAGCGATGCCGGCAAACATCTCCTGCAGAGGCTCCTGCGGCAGGGTCGCATTGAGGAAGACGTCATCGTCCACCTCGTCGTTGATTACTTCCACCGGTACATCAGTATGATCCGGTTCGCTACCTGTAAATGTCTGATATATCTTACGAGGCGGCCCCCTTTCACCGGTACGTACTAACCTAGGTCGCCCACGCGCACGCCGGGCGCTTCCTGTGACAAACGGCGGTGCGGGTCAATAATCTGGAGTGGGTGGAGACACTGGCAAACCGAGTGTTCCTTGTCGCCGCTGAGGTGCCGGTCCAGGCAAGTAATCCGAAGCGGCATCCTCGCCTGAGCGCTCCTCCACTCTCAACAACTCATTAACGTCATGTTCATCGGCCATACTTTCGGGCGCCGGCGCCGCCTCAAGGAACTTAACATCTCTTGCAACGATAGCTTTTTGCTCTTCAGGCATCCACACACGGTATCCCTTGGACTCTCGTGGGTAACCAATGAGCACCCCTTCGGCTGACCTAGGCGCAAACTTGTCCTTTGTTGGGTCCTTGTAAAGAACAAACACCTTTGCTTTGAATGTTCTGAGGTGATCCAACTTCGGTAACTCGCCAGTCCATTTCTCATAGGAGGTGAGGCCTCCCAAACTACTGGACAGACAGCGATTCCGTATATGGCAAGCGGTAGCGACCGCATCACTCGTCGCATTAAACAGCGCGACATATCTAGGAGAGTTCGGTTCATGTGCTCGGCGACCCCATTTTGCTGAGAGGTGCGAGCGACCGTCAACCGTCGCTTAATCCCGAGATTTGCCAACAGAGAATTCATCTCGTCGTTGAGGTTGTAACGATGCGCCCCAAAACGCATCATTCCCGGCGAGCATCAGCCGGATGCCGCCCGGCCGAACACCCGCCGGGCGAGACAAGGCACGATGTGCCCTTTTTTAAACTATTCATCTCGCGTATCAGTCCGCAAACGGACTTAGCGCGGCAACCGACACGAAGCGCCGAGCGGTGCCGAAAACGGCCGAGAGCCACCGAACGCAATCGCGGCGTCGGGGCGCCGTACTTCCCGAACGCTCCGCCGCTCCATCCCGGCGCGCGCGATTGCCGTCGCGTATACCCCCGCCACGCCGACACGCCACCGCGGCCGTATATAAACCGAGCAATGTTGCTAGGTTTTAGATTCCGCCGTGAGCCAGCAAACCGATCCGACCGATTCCCCGCTGCTCACGAATCCCGAAATCCCACAGTCGAACAACCAGGAGGTAGAGAGTGTTCTCTGCCTCTGCCAAGTAAAGCATCTGGGCGGTTGACTCGAACTTCCATCCACGCACCTGTGACACCGGAGTGAACCAGGGTAAGAGAGTCCTTCTCTTACTCGCCAAGGGTCTTGGCCACCCGGAGCCGCCTTCCGCCTACACAATTCGGTGCGTCAGGAGATAGAGAGTACTTCTCTATCTCCGCTAAGGGTCTTAGCCGCTCGATATTGCGTCCAATCATGCTCCAGCGCCGCGCGCGCTTACCGCCGCGGCGCCGACGCTATCCAAGCTTACGATACCGCGTCGTCTACACGGTGGTAGTATACCGTGCCTCAGTCAGCCCGCGATCTCTCTGTCTATCACCGCCACCGTAATCACGCCCGCGATCGATTGTATATATCCGTTCACTCCGCGCTTTCTATTGCATATATCCGTTTACCCCGCGCTCTCTGTACATCACCGCCGGCATAATCACGCCCGCGATCTATTGTATATATCCGTTTACTCCGCGCTCTCTGTATATCGCCACCGTCGTAATCACGCTAGGGACCCTCTAGTAAGGGATGAGCAAACAGGTCAACTGGATACGGATTGGTCGCCGCCATTCGAGGGTCACTTCCGTGTTTCAAAACGGGCGCGCTAAGCTTTTGTATGTAATACCGGCCACAGCTTTGACAGTTGACAGTCGCATTCAGCAGCGATCGGCCTTTATTTTATATTTTAGAGTAACCACAATTGCAATGCGAACGTGCACTGCTCGTAATTGCCGTAATAGTACCAGAAATGGTCATAAAATGTTTAATTTTCCACAATCTCCTTCCCGAAAAAAAAAGTGGATAGATAATGTTGGCTGTCCTCTACAAAAATATCCTGCATTATGCGATGTAAGTTTTAAGTATTATAATTTTAAGGTTATTTTTTATTTGTCCTTGTGAGCCTTAATTTATTATTTATTTATTTTAATATGTATTATACTAATGTTTTTTTTTTCAAGGAACATTTTAGTGATAATATGTGGGAAGATGAAAACATATTTGGAAAGAAACAAAAATTAAGACCAAATGCTGTACCAATAAAGGAATTGCATGTGGAAATGTTACAAGGTGGTGAGTTGTTAATGTTACATTATTTATTAAACAATTAGTAGATTATATCTTGACGTCTGCTTCGTTAATTGTAAGTTGTAATAGGATCTCTAGTAGTACACAATACATTGGTAGCATGTTGGCTGAATATTAATTGGTTGTATCCCAGCCGGAACGCCGATGTCTGTAGACGTCGAATTCGTTGACATCTTATAGATGTTGATTCGACATCTATAGACGTCGAAAAGACGCTATCATTCCGGCTGGGATTGGAAATGCTTGGCCAATATTTTTCAATGTTAGCTCAAAAAAAGAGAACGTCTACTTTACAAATAGGGTGCAAATGCAACTATGCATTAACTCATGTCAGGAATAAGTTGTGTATGCTTTTTATTCTTTTGTAGGTACTATACAAATGCCAAAAATGCACTTTGTCAGCATTTTAAAAAGAAAACAAAACATTGTTAATTCAGAAAAGCCAGCGGAAGACGATGTAGAAATCACAGATATAATACCTCCTAAAAGGACGAAGAAAAATAACGATTTGGTACCTGATTCACCTGATTGTGAAAATCTCTCTCTCTCTCCCTCTCTCTCTCTCTCTCTTAATCCAGATATATAGCAATAACAGATGAAATGAAGAAATGTTTAGAAAAAAATCAACAATTGGAGAGAAAATTGAGGAAGACAAATTGAATCATAAAGAAAATGAAGACAACAAACAATATATATAAAAAAGAATTACAGTTAAAACTACGGCGCCTTGAAAAAGAAGTATGTAAAAGGAATTCCTTTGTAGAAGTTACGTTTAAATTTTTTAATGATGACCAAGTAAAGTTTTTAACAAATAAGAATAAGAAAGTGGCCAAATGGTGTAACGCTACTTTATTAAAATCGTACAGGTTGAAATTTGCATGTGGTACTTCGGGTTATTTAGAATTGTTAAAGCAGGGATATCCATTACCTTCTCTTCGAACATTAACCAACAGACTGGAAAATTTAAAATTTAGAAGCGGTTTAATAGATGAAATTTTTGATTTCTTACGCATTAAAGTTTTACAATTTGAAGAAATAGACAAAGACTGTATGCTAGTATTAGATGAAATGAGTATTACGCCTGGAAATATATATGATAACTCTACAAAAGAAATGCTAGGTCAAGTAAGTTTACCTGATCATAGTGGCGAAGCTGATCAAGCATTAATTTTTTTAATAGCAGGTTTAGCAAGCCGATGGAAGCAGATAGTCGCATACTATTTTACAAATAAGAAAACATGCGGAAGAACATATAAACCAATTATCATAGAAATTATTAAAAAGTGCGAAGAAATAGGTTTACGAGTCCATTCTGTAACATCCGATATGGGCGCGTCGAATCAAAGTATGTGGAATTCATTTAATATTTCAGTGAATAGATACTTCACTGTGAGTAATTCATGTATACATCCTTGCGATAAAAATAAAAAATTATGGTTTTTTGGCGATACTCCATATGCCTTTAAAAATATTAAAAGTGGTCTTTTTACAAATGAAGTTTTGGAAATTCCTGATATTTTTGTTGCAAAGTACATTTTGCCAAGTTATACTGTTAAAGCCTCACATTTCAAAGAATTACTTTCTGCCCAAGAAAATTTAGAATTTCAACTCGCTCCAAAACTTACACCAGAACATTTAGATACAAAAAAACATTTCTTAAAAATGCGAGTCAGTAGTGCTACTAGTGTTTTAAATGATGAAACAAGTTCTGGTTTAAAATTGTTGGCCGAAATGCATTCTAAAGAGGAATATTACACTACTGCATGGTTTGTAGACTTTATTGTTCGTTGGTTCAGAATAATGACTGCACGTCATCCAGCGTTTGGATTAGGAAAAAAGAATATGGAATGTTACGAAAATGCAATAATACATCTAAAAGATATCATACAGTTTTTTTCCTCAGTAAACGTCGGTACAAAGAATCAATGAAAACCGTTTCAAACATCCGTTGTGATATCTACTACATTATTTCTTGAAGTGTCGGAATACTTATTAAATGAAAGGAATTTTGAGTTTGTTCTTGGGTCCAGATTTACTCAAGATTGCTTAGAAAATGTATTTAGTGTAGTTAGAACTAAAAACGAATGTCCAAATTGTTTACAATTTACAAATAATATAAAATTTATTTGTGTTTCCCAATATATGACAAATGTTTCTTCTGGAAATTATGACGAAGATGATAGAACATTTTTATCAGAATTTTTAGACATTTTACAAAATATAAAAAATAATAGAGACGAACAAAAGAACAGTACAATTCAAGATCGAACATTAAATATAAATATACCGCACAAAAACATTGAGCTAAACAATATTGAATTAAATGGATTATATTATATAGTTGGATATATAGTGGGTAATATTAGTAAAAACCAAAAAACGTGTTATGATTGTCTAAAATATACAGGTTCTAAAACGCCAAAAATATTTCATTATTCAAAGCTAATTTGTATAAAAAAGAAAAGTAAAAAAGATACTTTATTTTTTGTTAACACTACAACATTTAATTATTTCCTATCTATGGAAAAAATATTTCGGGCTTACTATAAGACAATCTGTTCTTCACATGCAAAATTAAATGTGAAACAATTCTTTGTTTCAAAATTTGAAGAGATTCCTTATTCTGTTCCGGATTATCATAATTAAAAAAAAAAATTATTAATAGATATACTACGTTTAGATTAAGAATTGCATCCCAGAATAAGAATTCAAAGAAGAAGAATATTAGAAGTAGTAAAACAATGGCTATGCATTCGAACGTGCAATAATATATATTAATTTATATATTAATTGTTTTATTTCAAACAGTTTATTTTGCTTCGTTTTTATTAATGTGAAATATATTGTATTAATGTATTGTATTGTGTCTGTTTAAAACAAATATATGTTTTGTTCTTTATTTCTTTATTCTTTATTTGATTGTTTTCAAAGTATTTATTGCTGCGAGTTTGAAACATTGCGCGGCTATTGCTTCTGACCCTCTAATGGCAGCGTATCCGGAGTGTTTGCTCATCCCTTACTAGAGGGTCCCTAAATCATGCCCGCGATCTGTTGTACCGTCTACGCGATTACTCGATGTATTCACGGTAACTGAATAAAATCTTATTTTGTTTTGTTATATCTTAACCGAGTCTTGTGTCTTCCTCCGCGCCTACTCCGAACCCTGACCCACCGCGAGCTAGATCCGCGCTTCGGAAGCTAGGTTGTTTTAAGGTACTCTCTACCGTTGTCGTACTGCAAGGCTTTAATGCTTTTCCCGGTCTGTCGCTCAACAAAGTCTTTGTAATGCCTGAATGCATCACATACCCCGCTCTTCTGTTTGAAAAAATACACCTCACACCACCTTGAACTGTCGTCTATGAATGTGACAAAAAATCTGGCACCATTCGCTGACTGGACACGAAGAGGACTTACAACATTAGTGTGCACGATACTCAACACCTCGGCACACGGTGGGTCCCCTCTTGGAAATGGGAGAACAGTCATCTTTCCCCGCAAACAAATCGCACATTTCCATGATAAAGATACGTCGGGATCGAGACGGCCGATGACCTTAACTAGTCCAGTCAAATTAGACATTTGAGCTCGAAAGTAAAGTGGGATCAATGAAACCTTTTTAGGGATGTACATAATTTACTAATCCCTCATTTTGTAACTCTTTTAAAGCCCTACAATTCATTTTGTAAAGACCCTAACCTAAAATCAATATTTGTCTACATTAACCCTTAACTAGCACACGTCCGCGATCGAACGTTATCTGCACACGGGGTGTTGTACACCCCACACACTTTGAACGTTGGGTACGGCGAAATGGAGGCTTTAATAGGCTTGAAAAAAATCAAGTACATACATTAAACACTGGAAAATGATACCCATTAGCCTAAACTATGAAATTTTTAGTTTTGAGACTTCAAAAAAATTCTGCATTTGAGGTGTTCAGCACCCCAGCAATTCTATACGTCTGATTCGAATTGTGTTTGGAAGGGCACTGACGATTTCTGCCAGGTGGAACGTATTGGAATGTGTCATTGATTCGTTTTGGGGTGTTTGACACCCCGCGTGCTAATTGAGGGTTAAAATTTTAAATTAAGTAAGTGATTAATGTTAATATTTTAAATTTTATATGTGACGTTTTAATATAATATTCAAAAATATCTAAATGTAATATTGAAATATAATTTTTACTTTCATGTTTAAATGCAATTTGAATTGAATTATTTAATGTTTAAATGTAATTTTTAAATTTTATGATTTAATGTAATTAAATACGGTCAAAATTCGCCGAGTTATTGCGAAAAAAACGAAATTTTTCATTCCCCTTCCTCCCCCTTAAAAATCCATCGGTCCGATTAACCCGACAACTCAGAAATAAATTCTTCTACATCTCCCAACAACCCTAAAAAGGTTTCACTGATCCCGCTTTACTTTCGAGCAAAAGCCTTTTTTTGTCTAATTTGACTAGACTAAACCAGGTTCCTAGAGTTTAGATGTCCCAGTCGTTCATGCCACTTCCACAAATTGGAATGTCGAGGTGCGCTGGCGGCCCCTGCGCAGTCGACTTCTTCCTGAAGGTAATATAGGTTACCCCGTCGGCGAGCCTCTATTCTCACATTTCCATCCTAATCAGTAACCAGCGCTGAGTCTCTGCGGAACATGACCGTATGGCCTCTGTCAGTAATTTTAGCCACGGAAACTAGGTTGGTCCTTAAGTCTGGAACAAAAAGTGTGTTTTGAAGCTCAACCACGCGACGACTCTGGTTACCTGATATCGGTATCTTCACGGGTCCTTTCCCTTCCACAATCGTTGAAGCTTGACTCGCCAGGTTGAGTCTGCCCGTCGTCGAAGAGTCAATCCTGTCAAAAAAATCCTTCTCGCCACACAGATGCGCGGTGCATCCGCTGTCCAGAATCCATGCGTGCTCGTCCACGGATTTGCTTGAAACTTGGCAGCTATCTTCAAAAGTAGAATGGTGAGCCAAATATGTGTCGTCAGCCGCGTTAGCAGCCGGCTTAGCCGGAGGGCAGCTCGTGGGCTTCCGCTTCGATTTATCGGAGGATTCTCCCAAAATATCCGGGCAATCAGGAGACTTATGCCCCGGCTGTCCACACTTGTAGCACACGATCCCCGGTGCGTCTTTGGTAGAGCCTTTGTGCTCCATCTTCCCTTTACGTCGTCTCGGCAGACGCCTTCCACCTCGGCTGGTCGCGAGAGCACCGGCCGCCTCAACTACTGCAGACTGTGCCCTGACGTCATTCTCTTCCAGAATTTTGGCCTTGAAGTCCTTGGCTGTGGGGAGCTCATTGCGTGACTCGATCGCGCATCTAAAATTCTCATAGCTTGGTGAAAGACTATACAATAACATAATGGACAATAAGTCACCATTAATTTGCACATCCATAACCGAGAGTTTGTCGACTGCGTTAAAGAATTTGTTCATATAATCTCTTACGTCTCCACCGTCCACCAAGCGCTGCAAATAAGCTGCTTGAGTAGAGTTGCCTTCCTGGCTGACCCTCTCGACGCATAGATTGATTCGAGTTTGAGCAAGACCTCTCTCGAAGACGTCAAATGTCGAATCTGTGGAAGCTCTGACGGATGGATAACCAAAACCAATTCCGATCGTGCCTTTCGGTAGTTTTATTTTATTTTATCCGGATTCATCATAGTCATTGTTCCTCACGGCAAAAGATCATTTTATCACAAGCACGTGGTAACGCAAAAAGTATTAATATCGAGAAGCACGCGATAACGCAAATTATATCAAAACGTAAGAGTTAGTAACGCGATATCGAACAGCACGCGGTAACGCAAGCACACACTACTTGGTTCTTATTACAAGAGGGCGGTAACGCGATTCTATCACAGCACGTGGTAGCACAACCTCAAAGTTCGATTGCGAGATCAATCGCATCTCGCACGTCCTGGGCCCATAACCTGATAAAGATACATTGAAATCGAGATAAGAGATCAATTGCGGTAGAACAAAGACAGATCACTAAGAGTTAATTTCACTGCGGACATATACCTATATTTATTGTATATGCGCACGTTACAAAAACGCGTGGATCGCCGGTCGTGATCACACGGATAGTGTAGGAAAAATGAAAGTCGCGATAAGCGCAACGGTCGCCTTTTCGTCGATATATATTCATCGCGAGATATCGATCAAAATCCCGATAACCATCATGACCGACACGACGCCGAATGGCGCCACTTGGACTGAATGGGCGCATGCCCGCGAGAACTTAACTTTCCAACATATTTACATATTTTTTCCAACCTTAATAAACTACGCGTCCAACGAGAGATATACCTCCGTCCTCCGTTTACGCAAAGGCGGGCAAAATGGGGAGAGCGTGGCGCGCTACTCAGTAGTCTCAGTACCGTCTGACGTCTGACTTCTGAGTACCGTAAATACGGCAAGCTTTGACCCAGCGGTCATAATATTTTAAGAATAAAGAACAGTCGGTATGACAGAGCCTGCGCCTGGTATCACGCGTTGCCAACAGGGAAACTCCTATTATTCTTTCTAGTAGTTTGCAGCCAGCAGCGTCCTCACGCCCTTACGAAGTGATAGTCACGAGAACTAACAGTAAGTTAAATAAGTATAGCGCGCCAAGTTCTCTCCACTTTGCCCGCCTATGCACAGACGGAGGTATATTCTCTCGTTAGACGGAGGACGAAATATAATATTATTTTTCTAAAAATTGTTCAATTTAGGTTCAATTTAGTTTTTGTCCGAGGTAGATATAAATATAGCAGCAACTTGTGTAACAAAGAGGTTAATGCATATTTATAAACAATGTAAACATTTAGTGATATTTTTGATTTGGCAGATTTATATGAAATATTTTTATATCTTAACTATGCATAATCTGATCACATAGGGAAAATTTCCAGATGGCTTTAAAAAAACCTAGTAGTGCTGAATGTAGAAAAAAGAAAAGATTGAGAGATGAAGTAAATCAAACTTGTGCAATTTCGTTGCATAATTGGTTAGAAAAATATGGTACTTCAAAGTGATGCAGCAACTAATGTTGCATCACTCGACAAAAACTACAGATTTAGAAGAAGTGGATGAAGTCTCAAAAATCACTACCTGCAATTTAATTGAAACTGAGTCAATACAAGTACTTAAGAACAAGAAAAAAGAGGAAGAGGCTCAGACTATCAATTTGATAATCCACTATCTTGACCATTAATTTCAGATAAGATAAGATTTTTTTTTAGTAAAACATGGACCGGATCAGGGAAAAAATGCCGACTTTAGAGAATCTGCTTTAGAAGATGACAAAAAATTTTTTAAAAAATGGTTTTTAAAAAAATGTTTTAACGGAGAAGTAATAAATCGTAACTGGCTTATATATTCAAAAACATCGTTACCACTCTTCTGTCTTCCGTGTATTCTCTTTAGTAAAACTAAAACAGAATCAACGATTTGTAATCCACGAAAGGGATTATAAAAATTGGAAGAATCTAAATCGAATTTATGATCACGAAAATTCTATGGTCCATCGTGATGCTTATCTTCAATGGAAATGTTTAGAGAAGAGAATTAAGGGTGGCAGTTTTATAAACGCCCGGGAAAAAACAATTATATATAACTATATATAAACATATATAATTATGTATAATTATATATAAATATGTATTCTTTTATCTAATTTAATATAATTATATCTAGATTCTTATATAAAATTATATAAAATTTTATATAATTATATATAAGTATATATATTTATATATATTTATATATAAGCATGTATAATTTTGTATAAATCAGAAAATTTTAAGATATATATTTATATATAATAGTATATAAATATATATTAAAATATATAATTATATAAAATATATATTTTTCTATATAATTGTTAGATCCTTAAATGATTAAGACCGAGTAAGTAACAATAAGTATATTTCAATGCGGAGTACAGTCGGAAGCGTGTGCACGTAACGAACAGAGAGCTACGTCGGCGGGAAGACAAGATGTCCGTGGCCGTGTCGATGCGCGGCGCCTTACGCCGGGCGCGCTCTTTTGGCTCGACCGGAGTATGCTGCCTTACGTGGCAGTGGGCCGTACTTGTATATGTAACAATAATTATATAAAATTATATCTGATTCCTCACGTAAAATTATATATAATTTTATATAATTATATATATTAATATATTTTTATAGAAATGAATTAGAATTTTTCTAAATAAGTAAATCCTAAAATATATAAATTTATATAATTATATATAATTATATATAATTTTATTTGTCAAAGATATAGAAATTGTCGTTAGGTTGATAAGTGAGTAATACAGTTTCTCTGAAAGATCAGATATTTAATGTGGAATACAAGACGTGTGAAAAGATGTTACGTGACGCTAGTGTAAAGGCGGACTGACATATATATAGAGAGAGGAGAAAGAAGACTATCAAAGCGTTCACAAACGCCCGTTTTCATCGCCCATGCACATGAAGACTCCCTTTCGGCTCCTTCTCAACACTCCCACTGAGACCTCGGGTGCATTGTCAAAAGTTCTTTTAATTTATTGAATCGAGGCCTCAGCCCAGCAAACACGAGTATATTACTGTTATATTATCTTGATATAACGAAATGTAACACGCAATATAACACGATTGTATCGGGTTATGTACACGTTAGTGGTAATTTCCCACTCGTGTGTATTGCAGTTATATAATATAAATATATAACATTTATATAGCTGTTTGATATCGTGGAGTCGCAATAGGGATCAGGACGGTGGCGGTGAGTCAGCGAGACAAGATTTGGTAACAAAAACAATATACTCTGTCTAAATTATGTACATTGTGTTTGCGTTGTCTTAGGCGGCGCCTTGTAGGCGCCTAATCAAAAAATATAAGTGCTAATGCACGGTTTAAAAGTTAATTTGGCGGATGGCTTTCTTTGCAAGGGGCTCAGAGGGGACCGAGTTGTTATTGAAGTCGATTTTAGAGCCCGGGGTGCGAGGTGGCTTGTCCGTCGGTTGATCCGGTGGGTCCACTGGCGATGAAGGAGCCAGGAAAGCTCTCCTGAGCACCGTCTGGCACGCTGTGGTTCGCGTCTCCTTGACGCGGATCAGGTGGAGGACCGATGGCCGAGAGATGCGGCAATCCCGTTTCGGGAGTGTCAGTCCGGCTGGCCTGGTGCGGCGCACTTCCGGGAGCTCCAGTGGAATGAGCCTCCACGGACGTATCGCCTGTCCCTTGTCCAGCTCCCGTCTCGTTGCCTGCCGCTCCTGCGGCACTGGCTGGTTGGCCAGACGAGATTGCACAAGGGCCGGTGGCTCTTGGTGCCGTTCCTGCGACACCGGTTTAGCGGGCTCCGCCTCCTTCGTGTGCCGCTCCTGAGGTACCGGCGGGTAGGAGAGGCGCTTCCGTCGTCTCTGGCTCCGCGTCCTGGTTCGGCACCTCTTCCTTCTGGTCGTAGTCGGAGTGAGGCCACTCCGCGCCTCCGCTTCCACTGTGCCGGGCCCGGAAGGGGCGTCGTGCTTGGAGGGGGCCACGGTCTCCACGATGGCTCCACAGGAGTGCAATGAGCGGAGGAGAAGTCGCTCGATAATTTCTGCGCGGAGGAGATGGAATCTCACTCGACGCGACAAAAGATATAATTTCGAGTCTCTCAACGCTTCCTTAAGGCGAGATCGCCGAGTATAGCGGTAGGATTCGATGCTGGTCTGTGCGCGGCTCGCCTTTAAATTGCTACTCGAACGTACTTTAAACGCGAGTAATTGTACGTGAGCCGGCGACGCGCCGCGGCGAGCCGCGCAATCTGATAAGCGCGTGTTGGCCGGGCGCGCATTAGTCAGGCGCGCGCGGCACATGTTCGACTTCTCGAACATAGCAGTAATATAATTTAGAGCATTATTGTAATATAACTGCAGTGTAACTGTTATTGTACCTTTTACTGTATATTAATTAATTTATAATTTGCCTTTTGTACATACTAATTCCAGAAAAGATCGTTAAATTAATTCTAAGCGAAAACAAACTGTTTTATTTGCTTTTGCTTGAAATTAATTTAAAAACCTTTTCTGGAATTAGTATGTGCAAAAGACATACATGTTTTTGCGTAGGAAAGGGACAAATATAAATATTTAATAATTTTATTAGAAATATTATTGCAAATTCCATTATGTACATCTTACACATACGAAGTAGATTAAATAGATTATTTGTGGTGGAGAAGAAATAATTACGGATAAGTGCGGTAAGCTAAAAGCAATCTCGATCGCTTTTTTATAATCCTCGTGTAGATAGTAAAAATGGTGAACAATTTAAGTGAACAATTTGCTCTCGTTGTTCTGACTGTTAGCGTCGATGTTTGCGTCCTCTGATAGATCATCGTCCGCGCCTGAAGAACGTAACATAGAAAAACATGAAATAATTAAATAAAATAAGATATATTGATCACAAAATCGCCAACATATAAATTTAAGAATTAAGTTAACTCAATAATAAACTCGAGACTTACATGTCTCTTCCTCTTCGTCTTCTTCTTCTTCTCCGGAAGAGGAATCGCTGTTGCTATCTGTGCGCTCGGAGTTTGCCGAGAGGGAACATTGATCGTACGGCTCAGATTTGGAATAAACCTCCGCGCCAGGGAAAATGTACCTGCCAATTGATAGTAGGAATTTTCTGTAAAAACAATCGCAACCCCGTATTAGCACTTGTATTATTTACAAAAATGCCAAAGTATTAATTTGTCGTATGCAAAATAGTAGATTTGTACCTGGTAGTCTAGAAGCGAGGCTCTCCCGAATCTTTGGTTACCAGCAGTGTCTCTCCAATCTTCTATTCTTTAATTTGGCTATATCGAACTTTTCTGTGCTATCGATGCTGTTACAACTGTCGCCTATGCCGGAATCCAATAAGGAGTCTACTGATGCTTGCCTCGGTTTCAGTATCGTGCTATCCGACTCGGCGGCGTCTAGATTTGCGGCGTCGTCGTACTTGTTCGATTTTCCACGTTTATTTAGCGACTTGTGAGACTCCAGAGTGTTTTCGCTTATTATAGCTTCTGAGGAAAGGGACAATATTGTCGGTATCACCAAATTTTATGTGCAATAATGTGCATAACGTGTTCTAACTTTCTAACATATATCACATACCTTCAAGTAGGTTATTTCTCGTACGAGGGCGAATCAAAGCAACGTCCTTGACCGTCTCTCACCGGCGTTGCATCCTTTTACGACCGACGGGCCGTCGGACGCACGAGACACCTGCGAACGTGGTACACGATCTCCCACGGACGGGTGCAATCTTCTAAATGTATATCGTCGCGATCACGTCGCGATCGTGGCACGATGGCACTAGCGGAACTGCGGAAAAAGACCTATATTATAGTATGATATGCACAACGTATTCTAACCTAGCCTCTAACGTGTATATACATACCTTCAAGTAGGTTATTTTTCATACAAGGGCGAATCAAAGCGACGTCCTCGACCGTCTCTCGCCGGCGTCGCATCCTTTCACGAGCGACGGGCCGTCGCGTCGCGCGCATGAGACACCCGCGAACGCGGTTCACGATCTTCCACGGACGGTCGGTCTTCTAATGTATATCGCGATCGTGGCATGATGGCACTAGCGGAAGCGGAAAGAGATCGCGAATTTGCACGCGCCGCTATGGCGCATGCTATCGAGGTTATATAATTCCGGCGGTAATTGAAATTATGTTATACAGCATTAATATAATATCAACGCAACAGTTGTTATATAACACGCAATATTGCAGTTATATTAATGTGTATTTATTATAACATATAAATAACGGGGCAACATCATAGTTTTATAACCTAGTTATATTATAATAATACAATAAGTTACATAACTGTTATGCTACTACAGTCTAACACCTGTTATATTATCTGTTACTCCTACGTTATATACCACTTATATTTGGTGTTTAGTAGTCCTTTGGTTAACAGATCCGCTAGCTGGTTCTCTGTTGGACAATACTTGACAAATACTTTGCCTGACTCAACTACTTTTCGTATATACTTATATTTAATGTCCACGTGCTTCGTTCGTTGATGAAACGCCTGGTTTGCGCTCAACTGGATTGCTGCTTGATTATCCAAGTTTAGTTTGATTGAATCCATTTCCTCTTCTTGAACGCCATAAAGAGTTGTCAGCATTTGTCGCAGCCACTCAACTTCTTGTGCTGCCTGTGATGCAGCCACCAGCTCTGCCTCTGCGGTCGATAGAGTTACTATCTTTTGTCGACGAGATGCCCAAGCCACTGGTACACCATTCATTCTTCTTCTTCGTCTGGTTATTGGCACTAGCGAAAATCACCTTCTCGGCATGCAACGGCCATTATTCAATTCGTTCGTAGGCTCGCAAACTTATAGTAAGACTTCAGGTACACCATTCATGACTGCAATGTACCCAGAGGTAGATCGACGTTTACCTTCGTTTCCTGCAAAATCTGCATCTGAAAAACAAATACACTCTCGTTTTGGCATTATATCATTGAATGAAATTCCTTCGTTAATTGTTTTCTTTAGATATCTTAGAACTCGTTTTGCTGCGTTCCAGTGTCCAGGGTCCAGGATCTTGTAATTATCTGCTTAACATATTCACGGCGAACGCAATGTCAAATCGAGTGACATTTTCTAGGAATTGTAAAGATCCAATCAATTCGCTATATTGAATTCTTGACATAGAAATCCTCTCTGCATCATTCGATGGACTTATTCGTCTTGATAGTTTCACGTTAGGATCAACTAGAATAGAGATGCCCTTTGCTTCTTTTATCTTGAACTTTTCGATCAGTTTTCTGATGTACGTAGCTTGATGGATTTTGATTATCCGTTGTCTATCATCTCGATCAATTTCGATGCCTACGAAGTAACTTGGCTTGCATATCTTGATTTCAAATTCTTCATTCAACTGTTGTAAGAATTTCGGCAAGATCTTTGATGATCTGCAAACCGCAAGACCATCGTCCACGTGCACCGCTAGATACGGTGATCGACACTGTGTCCGATCCGCACTGTGTCCGTTTCCTACTGTGTCCGATCGACACTGTGTCCGATCCGCACTGTGTCCGATCTGCACTGTGTCCGATTGCAACCACCGTGTGTCCGTTTCCTACTGTGTCCGATCGACACTGTGTCCGATCCGCA
>NW_020226416.1:0-1000 GCF_003070985.1 Temnothorax curvispinosus | reverse complement strand
TACGTTAACTTATACAAATACATGGTGGACTTTTGGTCCACCATATAAGGATGAACTTTTTATTCCCTCATATTTAGTTTGTCTTTATCCATTTTAATAAATTTCTTGAGAGAATGCGAACAAGAATATGTTAAGATAACATGTTAAGATATTTTTTAACCGCCTTAGAGAACTTCTTGGAAATGGCTTTGACGTAAGAAATGCTGAAAAAAATTCTTGTTGTTTTCAAAAATCGTCATAATTCTTGTTATCGATGTTAAAAATTTTTCCTTGCAATCTACTCTTAAAAATGGGAAAAATAAGATAAAGAACAATGTTCAAAAAAACCCTGACGATAAGTTCAAAATTCTTTCAGTGGAAATTGATCATTCCCTACGTCAAAGCTCAGTTTCCTACTCTCTCTTTTATTCTTTTTTCCTTACTCCATATATGTGAACGCGTTTTCTCGCCACTTGTTCGCCGCATCCTGACCGTACAACATTAGAATAAGTGACAATTTTTACAACGTTACTCTCTTCACCAGGTCTTCTTATCACAATATCTAAGTACGTATTAAAAAAGAAAGTTTCATGTAACTCTTTTATCTCGGTGACACATCATTATTTGTAAATTATTTATTTCAGTTCACTTTTCGACTTTTACACGTTACTTCTCGACATTACATATCGAAACAACAGGATTGCGTTCGATTCGAGTTTATATCGCGACAAAAACTAATGCGACTAATATGTGTCTTGCGGATCTTATTTTTTATCTTTTGATTACCGACATTTATGTATTTTATTAATTGATCTCACTGAAGATGATCTGATGACAGACCGAAATGTATGTCAAATATTAATTTAGGTAAAGATTACAACATAAACATTCTATTTGACTCTGTGCTCTCTCTTTTTTATTTATTGATTTTTAATTATTTGAGTCTTATGAAATTATAATATAATTATATAATTATATAATTTACTTATATTAAAGGTTAAGAGGAATTTCCAAATATCAC
>NW_020226415.1:0-34252 GCF_003070985.1 Temnothorax curvispinosus | reverse complement strand
TTTTATTAAACATATAAAACATACATTAATTAATTACAGTACCGTTGCTAAAAAAATTTAATTAAATTTACAGTAATTAAAAAATTATGAAACATTTATTTCTGTATGTATAACGGTGAATTTTCATGTAAATATACAAGTTATTAAAAAATTGAATTACCGTATGCAAACATAAAATGAATTTATCCCTTATGGCATAATAAATGTAAAAAAAAACGCATCTTTTCTTGATTTATAAATACGCGTGTTAAATATTGAAAAGCGTGGGGTTTATGCATTAATCACTCGACAATTATAATCCATATATTCGAAATTTAAACGAAATATTTTAAAAGATAACATTTATCACGTAAAAAGAATTAATAATCTACTTTACGAATAATAACAATAATTTTATTACTTTATAATTTTATATAATTACTAACTATACATATATAATTATTATTCTTGTATCAAAAATCTTAATTTTAACATTATTCTAAATTATTTATCGCAAATACCTTCTTCATTTTTATATTTCCATTCCTTTCTCTTTCTCTTTCTTTCTTTCTTTTTTTCTCTAAAAATCTCTCATGCAATTTTTCTCATCTGCGAGTTTTATCATGTCATAAAAGGTATACATTTCCACGAAAGGTATACTGAAAATTGCTAGATATTCGCGTCTGATGCGCCAGCGAGATTATACACCTCAGTTCCGAGATCCAATACATCATGCATGGGACTTCCATTTCTATCACTAGAGTGTCGCATCGACAAATATTTTATTCCGCTGGGACACGCGCATGTATACAAAGTATACAAGAAAGCTGTCATAACTGAATTTCCATTCTATTTGTAATAACTTTTGTTTGATTTTACTTGTGTCTTTTCATCTTTTTGTTTTATACGATGCATAGCATTCGCTTTTAGAGAAATTGGAGACGCATACTTTTGGACATTAATATCTTTGAATCACTCTTGCTATTGATATTCCATTGTAAACATTTTTCTGAACAAGTCTGACTATCTATGTACATCTTAATTAATTATAAATATATTTAATAAAAATATATTTCAAACATATTTCTATTAAATAATAGAAAAGTTGTAAATTGAATTTTATTCGTGTATGCAAAAAATAAAACTTAATCTTATTTTCTTTACTTAACTTTACTTAACTTTAATTATTTTCGATTAAAATTTTCTTCCATGGCATAGGATTTAATGGGGCATTTAAACTATAGACATAGTATATAGACATAATAAAACTTTCGTTTCGGGCAAATCACTTAATATACATATGCGCTACATAAAAATTGTCAAGGTATCAGATGTTTTTCGATACTGAGACGTCCTACATAAATAGTAGGATTTTATCATAATAGAGTTTTGATATTTTTCAAGAAAAGGACTTATGTAGATTCTTCGATGTATCCTACGTGGATTGCATTGAAGCTGACATGTAAAAAAACATTTCACCCGAGCGTATCGGGTAAGGACACGGCTCACGGCTCACGGTGAATAATTCCATTCGCAGGTCCAGCTTGACTCGCGCAGAAGTGGGCCGGTCAGCCCCGAGGCTGTAGGCCAGTTCGTATTAAGTACTCGAGGACCAGGCGGAAGGAAATTCGTAAGAAAGAGACGGGCCGAAGGAGCGAGAGAGAAGGAAGTGGAATTTGCTAGAAAGAAGAAAAGAAAGCCGAAAAATTAATTGGCTCCAAACACCTTACGGTTAAAAACGAAAAAAAAAGACATCGTTCTAAAGATCGATCAACGTGTGCGGAGATAATTGCGTGACGATAATGAGACCGGTTTAGAGGTATCGCGTCGATACCGAGCGGAAATCATGATTCAACAATGAAGAAACAAGGTTGAGAGATTCAACGAACGCAAAAGCGTCTGCGAATCAAGAGTGAAATGTTCCTGCCGGCTGTTTCTGAACGCGGAATTGCGAAGAGAGGTCCGTGTGGAGGAGAATAACGGTTAGAAAATTAGACGCCGGTCTGCCTCGAGGCAACTTACATTTTCTACCAGGGACTAGACGTGCAGAAAATCGTGAGAGAGAGAGAGAGAGAGAGAAAGAGAGAGAAAGGAAGAGACTCTAACCTCGTCAAGAACAAAGTGAAGTCAAAGCTAAGAAAAACGTGGGGTCGAGCGAGAGTAATCAGCACGCGCCATTCTAATGGATATGATTATAAAAAGAGTCAATTTTTAAATATTATTCCACCATTATGAAAATGTCTCATTTATATGCCTGTTGCAAAATATGGAAAGAAAAAATTGTTTTTATAAAATAATTTAAATGTTGTATTTCTATGTGTCCAAGAGAAATTTTACTTATAGTAATTTCAGAGATCAATTTCAAGAACGAGAAAGCTAAATTAATTAAACGCTTGCTAATCAATTTAACGTGTAGGGCATGAGAGTAGAACGCGCGCAATCAAGGAATAACATTGACGTAGAAACGAAGATGTTGATTCAAACAAGAATAGTATTACAGGAGAAATTATGCTCGTTTACTTAGGAGAAATTGACCACGCAGCATGCAATCGAAGAACCTGTTCTCACAGTGTGTGTGCAAACAAACAAATAATCTTAGAAATCACTCTCTCAATAAATAAATCTGAAAAAGAAAGATATGTGGTTGAAATTCTAACCAGAACCATTAATTCAATTAATTGACGTCACTCATACACGTGAAAGACTTTTGTAGGTAGTAATTTTAAAGATAATTTCTATTTGAAGAAACGCTCATCGTAGAGTATTCGAAATCGATTTGACTGACGAAGGTCTAAAGGCAGCTAAGGCATACGCAAGTAAATTGACAAAAAGAGACATCATTTCGATAGATTCGCCTTCGAATACATCGTGAAAAGTATCAATTTGCGAGAAAATACGCGGAAGGTGGGACGCCGAGCCAAGGTTCGCGAAAACGCGTGGCTGATAGGTCAAAGATCGCATCGAGGACAGAGAGAAAGGACCGTGAAAGTTACGAAGCGGAGGTAGAAGAAAAGCCGACTTGAAAAGTGGATGGTGCGTCCCGGAGACGGAGGGACCGTCGTAAAGGTGATTCTCAAGTAGCATTTTAACCCCCGGTCCCACGAAAGGAATAAATAAATAAAGAGTTCGGCGCCTACGTCGAAGGGAGATAAAAGCGTTAGGAAAGTAAGGCGGCGAAGTGGGCGCGAAGATGAGCAGGCAAAGTGTACCACCCCCAGGCATCAATTCCTGCGAGAGGATCAGGCCGGAGCGACCCAGAAATACGATACAGAGGCTGGTATGGGGTCCCGGAACGCAGTTCCAGGTCGGTCATATCGGCATCCCGGAGGATGAGGGCTCGAATCCGCGGATGGCATTAAGAAGGTACGTGGACCATATCTTGCGGAAGTTATTAAATTGCTCAAATCTATTGAATCTTGGTGTTTCGAAGCAGCGATCCTCAAACCCTGCAAAAATCGTGTATGTTATTACCTGAAAAAGTGATAGTAGGTATTCGCGTAATCTTGTAAAAACTAGAAAGTAAAATTCGGTAGAAAGAAATTTATAGGAAATGAGCATATAAGTGCTATTAAAGCTTCAAAATTTTGTTTGTATAAAAATGGCATCACAATAAGAGGACGGGTTTGAGAATTGCTGTGTTAAAGACTTGTCGCGTTTCTGACTCAGTTTTAATTACACGTTTCCTGAATAAGAATATGTCTTTCAAAGATCTTTATGCGATACGCATATATTTTTTATACGTTCACAGTGTCGTTACGTTCTAGATGTGTCATCTTGTATAATGAACATACTGAACCCGCTAATTAAGAATAAATAACGCGCGCTGCGATTACAGTGCTACGGAGTACAGTGCTTTTATACATCATATTTACGAGAAGAATCGTAATAAAGGATTCCATGAGGCAATAATACGGTTTATAATTACATTTTGATTAACGTCGACGTGAGATCGTGACGCCCCGCTGTCTGCATGTAACTAGCATCGAATTGCATTGTGCCCTCTCTCCCCGAACCAAGAATCAGAGATAATTACCATCATATCCGTCAGACAGAGAGTCGCGACGTGTAATAGGTTTATTTAATCCCGCTATACGCGTCACGCGCTAATGGAGTATCGAGAGAGGAATCAGCGTGACAATTAATTACGTAAAGACGATCGATCACAAATATAGCACGCACATGAAAACCATAGTGCAAAAAGCAACGATGAAAATTACTCGAATAATAACAGAAATAGAGATGTAAGCGGCACGATAAATCTGCTTAACGCCGTTTCCTAATAGCAGTAATTCACGCGGTAATAAATCGCCAGCGGAACTATTTGTCTACGAGGTAAGATAAATTAAACGCGATGCAATTTCTTAATAACGGTAATTCACCATTACCGATTGATCGCTGTGCTTGTGCGAGACTTAGCGAGCTAGATAATTAGTGCCGACAGTATAGCCTTACGTTTCATTAATCCATAATCACGTGTGTATCGCACAATAAAATATTTATTACAATATTTATTAATCGTGATTAGGTGAAACTTTATCTACTTTCATCTAATAAAATTTATAAGTTTGCTTCATGCGCATTCAATCGGCTGGATCAAAGCGTTTTACAGTAATCTGCCTTTTTATAGTTTTTAAATGCGCATTAATATTTACAAATAACGGTCGCTGTAATTTCAATTTAATACGTGAAGTATCGTGACTTATATTTTTATTTCCTGATTTTACTCGGATTTTAATTCAATTGTATAATCGGATTATAGAACAGAATATAAAATTATATATTCTCGCCTTTCAGTTGCATCCCATTACAGTTCACAAAATAAAATATCAGATATACATAATAGGACATTAATCGCACGTGAGATTTATATATATTTCTGATTAAAGTTGAATTATATAGTCATTACAAATAATTATAAATTCAAACTATAATCGATCATCCGATATTTCCACAAATCTCTTTTAGCAGCACCATCCATGTTACACAATTATAAATATGTAGCTTTATTGTGTTTCCAAAGCAAACCATTTTATAAGACATTTGACGACAATAATTTTTTATATTTTCATCACATTTGATGGGATTGTGTATTTGCCTGATTCCGTATATTGCTTATCTGACAGGAAAATCATGTCTAACATAAACAGCATAACACAATAATCAAAAGTTCAAGTGTATAAAAACCTCTCGCTGCTATAAATATCGTACAATATATTTTATGCCAATTATCGTGTCTTCGTTGTCATGAATAAACATTACTTTCGTATATCTAGCTAGCAAATAAATGAGATTAATTAGTTCACGTTATCTTACAGTTAACGCTTGATTCATTTTACTTTCCTGACACTGTTCTAAAATGTTACCGAAATTCTACCGACACGCTACCACAAACAGGATAACACGACAACTACATCCTTTCTTTCAGACTGCTAAGATTGTATGAGGGCAGACAGTATAGGGAAGCAGCCGGGTTCCTAATGAAGCTGCCGCATTACACCTTAAAGACTGCATTGCCGGATATTCCGGTGGACCTGTTGATCGAAACTCTACCGCACAGCCTCACCTTGCTGGAGGCGCTCTATTCCCGATTGGTGGAACTAAACGTCAGCGACACGAAGATCCTGCGGATCGAGCAGGTCCTCTGGAGGATAGTGCACCTGATATCGACCAGTCAAGATCACTTCCGACCGCGAATCTGGTGTAAACTTCTCGTGTCATTGAACAGATTATCGCCCAACACGAAGAACGCGCTGTTATCGAGGAAACGTGCCCTAGAGAGAGCTGTAGAAGGACTCGGCAAGCACGGACTGGTGCCTTCCTCGCAGACAAATATCTCCGAGAATTCCGTTACACCGAATTTAGTACCATTGCCGATGGCACTGAAAGAGGAACTCGAGACACGAATGGAAGCGTACAAATTGGCGTTGCACAAGATCGAGAATTTCGGCAAACACGCTGGGACCAATAAAGGTACATCATTTCAATTGTCGTTAATAAAGCTCGCGTTAATGTCATCAAACATTATCGCTCAAACATTATCGCGCTGTGAATCGATAATAATAATGTTTCTATAAACTCGTATTTTTACATTTATAGATGTTCAGACCATTGTCCAAAAGCTTCAAATTAAAGTCACAATATTACTCAATTTTCGTGACGGTATGAATAATCTAACAGTCATAATCATAAATCATATCCAGTTTTATGCGACAACCGGCACATTAATCAATAGCGATAAAGATAGATGGTAACCATGTATTCTTCAATTATATGTTTAATTATTCGAAAAATGAGTATTAATTATCGCTGGCAAGCAATTAGCAAAGCAATATTTTGCGATTATATGCTGTTTTTTTTTTTCGCAAATTTGCTTAAATTTCCATAATAAGATTTGGCATTACAACCATCACGGCGATACATTGAAGCACATGATTATCATCGGCTGATGCGCAATGAGATTAGCGTGCATCGCTAACTCCATCGGAATAAAGTTGTGCGGTCGTTTCGTCGCGCTGCCTGTATATTTGGAGCTCCGCGGAACCGTGAAGCATTGGATTTTAACGGAGCCACGAACGCCATATTACGTTTACAAATGCAAATGGACTAATGTCGGGCGCGTGTTAAGCCATTTACATTTACATAGGGGACTGCACACTTCTCTCGTTCGTGGATAGCTTCCCACGACGCGCAATCTGAGACGCGTCATCACTGGGACGTTTCCGTAGAGAAAGGTGCTAAAGACGAAAGAAGTGTGCATGCGTAGAAAGATAAGCGACACCGCATAAATATTGATAAATGTCTAGAGAAATGTTACTTTCACGGTATCATCCCGTGAAAATAAGTCCAAGATATCAGCAACTATTCTTTTTTAATAGTCAACTTTTATATCCTTTTAAATCCTAGTTTTAAACATATATTTTTGCAACCGATTGATTCCTTTCTTTAACCATTATAGCTTTTAATTGCTTTGATAAAACTATTTTAATTATATTAAAGCTGTTTTTAATCAATTTCATGTTATTAGTAATCTCTAATCTCTGCATCATGTAAATTTAATTTATAATTTAATTTAGCAACAATTTAATTATATGTTAAATGTTAAATAAAATTAATGTCTTTTACTAGGAGATAGAAATTATTTCACGGCTTTATCGATTAAATAAAGAAAGGTATATTCGCATATTATGATATAATGGGCATAGACTGTCGTCCGAACTATAACTTATTGGAGCGTGAACCTGTCGCAATTTGTACCTCGTGCGCGAGAGTGCGGATATGCCGCATAATTTAATTTTGTCTCATTATATAAAGGAAAGTATGGCATATTTAGTTATGATGTCAGATACTCCGTGATTTCGCTGTTCATGCCGGATATCGGGCCGGCTATCTACGTAGCCCGAGGCACTGTAAAAAGACGACGGTGGATGCAGTAATAATCGCCTCGCGCCATCATCGGTTCCGCTCTAATAATAAAAAATAATAATAACGACCGACGAGAAAAAGAGAGAGAGAGAGAGACAGCTAGAGATAGAGAGAGAAGCTCTGATCTTTTCTTACGCTTTTGTAGCGGATCAAGGTGTACAGGCGGCTTCGCATCAGCGGCAGCTTTCCCTGAAGTACAGCGAGATCCAGCAGCGGCTGATCGATAATCAAAGCCTGTTGAACACCTTGGAGAAAGCGGGCGGGCCGTGTAGCCTGGAGAATCTACTAGCGGAGCTGAAGCACCGGGTCGAGCAAGATAAGGAGGCGCTCCGGCAATGGACGGCCTTGAGGAAATCGACGTCCGGATCGACGAATGCGAAGAATCCGGCTCTCGCCGCCAGACTGTTGCAGTTTTCGCGGGGCTGCGCGCTCGCCCTACAGCTCATGAGCGAAGATAATCCGCAGGTAGGGATTATAAAAACGTTTCCATCCGAACATTCCCAAAATGTAATCCTCGGAAACGCGCAAGAGAACATTCCTATCTTCCTTCCGCATTTTGTGAAAAAGATCAAATAAAGTTGCGCTCAATTTTAGAGATTAACTTGGATAATAAAATGATATTTGTAGAACAAATTCGACTTCAGATAGATGAAGAAATAACGCTTCAAGCTTGCTATCCCAATAATACTCGCGTAAGAGAGCTGTCTTCACCTATTATATCTATACCCATGAAACAATTCGCGGCGACCGTCTCAAGCGTAAAAAAAAGCGTGAAAGAGTTTAACACAGAAACGGCGGACTACTAGAACAATGGGTGCGTCGTATACGATCGCGGCGATTCATTTTTCGAGCTCCGTGAGAAGCCCGCATGGTCGGTCGTAACAATAAGAATGGCAAAGAATCTGCGCCGTCAGGCGCGAGAAAATGACCCCGAAACATACGACAACAACACGTGCAACTGCTACGATTCCCGCGAGATTGCGGCTTGCGACTTGCGACTCCGGCAGCTGACGCGTCCAAGACGAAGCCACGGACGATGTCAAAGGCGCCATATGTAACCACTGTGGAATCCCATAAGAGCCCCTACGGCGGACCTAAATTACACGAGTTTATTCCTGTACCTGCTTACATTCGATTCCTCCCGACTAAGCTGACAGTGGCATATGGCACCGTAAACGCGCAAGCAACTCAATATCAATCGTCGAAATAAATTGCACGCGAATTAACAAATAAACGAGGCGGGATTGTCAACCTGGATAGGGTACAAATTAAAACGAATATGACAACGTACGTGAGATCTGTGTTTAAACACACCGAGTTTAAACTCGAGCGAGCAGAAACTGTGCATAAATTATTTCCATTAATGGATATAGCACATATATAAGCACATATAGCGCATATTTGATACGCGAACGTCATCGCTTCGAAACTTGAGTCGGAATAAAATATTATTATACGGCATATTAAATGGTCTACGCATGCGCTCGCACATGCGTTTCGTTAATAATAACGTACGTAATAACCTGCCCATTATTGCGAATCAAATAAAAGTTATATTTTTTAATCGAGTGCAAAAAATGAGCGCGCGCTATGGGCAATGCGATTTATTGCAAATTCCATAATTCGCATGTTTTCTTTCTATATAATTTACGATTGAGGACGCGATTACGGAGTTTCGAGTAATATTTTCTCGTCGAATTTATCGCAAAGTCAATATATACAACATTCATGAGAGACATGTTTTCGAGCGCGCGCGTGCGCGACGTATTAATGTACGCGAAGCGTTAATACGGGCGTTATGATTAATATCGCGCATATATATATTAGTGCCAAGTCATAAATTATCGCCGTTGGGAACGACGACGCACACACGTGATAAATATTTCACGCGTCCGGCGTTCGGCGTCCGGCTGCCTGCCGCGTCCGTTGCGTCGCCGCGCGGAGCTTCGCGGCGCAATAAAGATTGCAAATTAAATCCTGCGTCGTGTTGCTGGCTGATACGCCCAGGGTTTTCAGCGGCGTTTTGAAAAAACGCAAAACACAACATCCCGATCGCGACCAGTGCTATTTACGTGACGCGTCGCGGCGTAACAAGTCCGCCTACGGGAATAGCAATCTCTCTATTTCGCCGGGCAATACGAACGGCGAAATTAGTTTGCACACACATTACCTTTGTCTTCCCTCTTTTTGAGTGAGACAAGAATGGAAGGACGACGCTTTGATGACGAAAATAATCACGTCCAGCTCGATCGAGGACGATATTCGGTGAAACGGTGTCTAAAATGTTTCCAGCGAAACGCACAACGTTCACCCTTTCACGAAATTTAGCGAGATTTCGGTTGGAAATGCGGCGAATCCTGCTGTCGTCAGGTGTTTAAACGGATTCTCGATAATGAATGCGCACGGCGGTGCTCTCACGATTGCATTACTATCTCGTCAAATTGGAAACAAAAATACGCGAATAATTATCTTATTTACTCTCATTTGCGGACGGCAATAATGGGGAGTAGTAAAAAGAGTGGAAATAGTGGCACCTAGATTGTTATATAACAGAATTGAATTGGAAAATCGGTCGCGGCATGCCAAAACGCGTTAATTGCTTTCCATTGAGTGCATTTTAATTGGAAGCTCGGAGTCGACTGCAAATCCCAATCGAAAACGAGTGGATCAAAGAGTGGTTGCTACGATTAGTATAAGTTTCTCCATAGTACATCCACTCGATTGCTTTAGTATGATAATAGTAGTAATAGTACTCTAGTCTTTCACGCGATAATGTAACGTAATTTGCGTGAAAGCAAAACGTTATCTTTTTCAATGTTTTTTTATAAATTCAAAATATAATAAAAAATTGATTGACAAATAAATAATATCAGCTAAATAATTTTTGTTTCATTTGTCATAAGCAAGATAAATTCTAACATTTTTCCGCAGTTATCTCAGCCTATTCCGATATTCGCTAATTTTCAAGTTCCCTGATTTTATTTTTACTTTCCATGCCCACAGAAACACTGTTTTAGCATATATAATAATTTAAAAGATAAGAAAGTTCTTCAAAGTTTTACGAATTATAATATAAAACCAGTGCAAAATTTAAAATTACAACGAATCCATCAAGTTAATATTTTAAAGATAGAAAGAAAGGAAACATGCCCTAAAAAATTAAAGCATAGTCAAGTCAGGTGTTTATCCCTAGTCAATCTTTAGATGAGTATCTCTAGTCAATAGAGATACTCGTTGCAAAGGAAATAAATATTCAGATATAAAAATGAATATTCAAAAAATGAATATTCAAAAATGTATAAAACTCTCTGCAGACGAAAAGACAGTGTTTTATAACCAAGCACTTGTGCGTCTAAAGCCTGTGCTATATCACGCGTTCTCCCGTGCAGGTTTTCCATTTGGACGAAAATCTCGGCGATGACTACGAGGAGGAGTCCAGCAGCGCTGGCTACCACACGGACGAGAGTTGTAGCCCGACTCCGGAGCCGGTTGTAACGGGTAGTAACTGCGAGGTACTCAGCGTGGAGGAAAATTGCTCGGATTTAACCTCGACGAGTATCACAGTGGAACAGCTCGCCGAGAGGTACGGCGCACTCTACGCCCAGGCCAACTTGCATACCCTGGATGCCCTGGACGCCCTGGAGTCCCTCAAGGACGCTCCTGATTTAAAAGCGAAGATTCTCTACTCGGTGGTGGTGGTGAGTCTCATTTTAAGTCGAGTAATTGTAAATGGAACCAAAAGGTGCTTCTCTTTTCGCTAAAAACTGCGATATTACTTGTCAACTGAATAACTACTTTTTAATCGTACTTGAAATCTCATGGTCCTATTTCTTTTGAATAATATTCTAACTTTAATATTAACAAAAAATAAAATATATCAATATAAATCAAATATTTAATCAAAAATGTTTTAAGTAAAAGATAAATTTAAATTATATGATAAATTAATCAGCGATGTTCGACATATAGTATTATATACATAAATCGCAAAATGAGAAGTCATACTAGACCAGCGGAAATCCTACTTTTTCTCGTCGATCAATTTAACGTGACTTTCGTCATATGAAAGTGGCCGACAAAAGGCGCAACGATGCGGCCGCGAATTATTATATGAATAGCACTCAATCATCCGCAGAAACGTGTACGAATTAGCCACGTGCAGGCACGAAATTGTACGTATATTCACCGGTTGCACAATACGTCACTGTCCCGTTTCGCGCCTGTATTAATAAAATACGAATAAAAAGTTTTCCAGTAAATATACTTAATATTGTAGTCTAGTTTAGGCTAATACAGATGGCCCTCGAATAACAACGGTATTTGAATTGCACGGAGTCTCGAATAGCATGGTAAAAAATTGACAACTCTTGAATAACACGGTCCTTGAGTTACACAAAGTTGGAATAACACGTTCACTCAATAAAAAAAATATACCCACATACGTAGATGCGGGGATAGAGCTTTGTTGTTTTTTAAAAGTTTTTTTAAATAATTTCTTGGAACTGCCCTATTGCGTATGTATCTGGAATCTTGAATTGCGTAATTTTCAATAACACAGGACCAATTAATCGACGACTACCTGTATCTGTTTGATTTCGTTAATACACGATCATATGAATAATTAATTAATTAATTAATTAAATTTGTAGGAATCACGCTACGTAAAAGAAATTTGCTTATTTTGATTGCAATCTAATTAACATTTTGGCAAACACGTGTTTACGCTAATAAAAATGCGATTGATACTATACGAGATAGTAATAACAATCATAACATACCTAAGTTTTCAATAGGCCTGTTCGTTTTAGCTGAACTTCTTGCACGGTTCATCTTTTCTCTTTTTCTCTCCAACGTGAAAAGAAATGTTAGGTATATTGCAATAAAAATAAGCACATTTTTTTTACGTAGCGTGATTCCTACAAACAACTAATGATTCGTTATATATAATTTTCTATTTTTTTTTAATTACTACAAACATACGATATAGGAAGCCATTTCGATTCTTCTGTTCCTATAAACGTACAATTAATTATTCCAGCATATTGCTTCACACGTAAATCAATAAGCGCCAAAATAAACAAATTTCAATTATTTCGTAATGTAATATAAATAAAAGATCCTTTCGTTTAAATCAATAGATGTAATTTAATTCTCGGAAAAATATTATAAATGTTCACCGTTTATTTTAGAAAAATAAACTATAAAGCTATTTGTTTAATGTACACTGTAAACACATTTGCATCCTCGTATACCAGTTTTATACTGCAATTGCATATTGAAGCCGGAGTGTGTGCGAATCTCGTTTGTATAATAAATGAGAAATAAATTCGAGAGACGATGATACGATAAAAATCCACGAAAGTCATCTAAAAAATGAGCTATTAGTGTAATGCATACATAATTAAGCTGATACATACGTGCACACGAACCTAGATAAGCTTACAAGAATTGTATATACGTTGTCAAGAGCAAACGCAGTTCATGTCAAAGGTTTTAGAACATGCAGCGAGATATTGGATTACACCCCAACTCACAGCGAAATCTGTTACACCGTAATTACATCGAGTGAGAGATTAAGCTATTTAATGTATATCCCGAAAAATGTTTCTCATATGCGTAATATAATTGTTTTATACAAATCTTTTTTAATATATTACACACGCATGCGTCGATGCGTTAATTTTGATAATTTAAAAACTCATCTGTATTAATTGAATTACGCAATCAAGCTGACATGAATATTTTTATTCGAAAGCAGATATTGAAAATTGGATAACATTTTTCAACTTTTTTAATCACACCAGCAGCGTATTGCTCCTTTCAGATTCTGTTACTCCAAATATAAACACGTTTCTAAAAATAAAGTCGCATTAGTATCGCGTGTCAACAAGGATGATCGTACTATGAACTATCGTATAAGCTCGCCAAGCTCATTTTCGCGTGACATTGCATCACGAGTATCACGACATTGACTGTTACTTCGCAAATCGCTATGGAAACTGAATGTCGTGCTGTCGCGAC
Organism: Temnothorax curvispinosus; assembly: GCF_003070985.1. Taxonomy (NCBI): domain Eukaryota; kingdom Metazoa; phylum Arthropoda; class Insecta; order Hymenoptera; family Formicidae; genus Temnothorax; species Temnothorax curvispinosus. Next base: position 20,830 of record NW_020226415.1, on the reverse strand, counting down.
ATTGAAAGCTAACGACATCACATCAGCTTGATCATTTATCACTAGTAATATACAATAAGACATAACATATGTCTCTAAAAAATATGTTGGCAAAATTAGGATTTAGACTTTCCCATTACTGCAAATCCAAGTGTATTATTTTTGACTGAAACTCTTTTTACACATTTCTTGTGTGTTAAATTACGTTATTTACCATATTTAATCAGATTAAATTAAAAGTTAATACGTTCAATCGTGTTAAATGACGATTTAAAATGGTAAGGAATGTGTAAGAAAAATTTCAACTAAAATAATACACTTGGATTTACAGTGATGTGCGTATGTAAAAGAGTAGAGTTTGATGCTTTCAATATACCGTACCTGGGATACATCTCAATCAGACGCGACGAAACAGATAAATCGTAAACCTTTCACGCGCGTCCACGATCAATTTCAATGTTCCGCCAGCATCGAAAAAGTCGCGGTTGTGTGTCGTGAGGAAGACAGAGAGTCGACGAAATCTAATGGGAACGCACACACTCGGCCGAGAGTGTTGCGGTATGTCGACAAACACTTGTTCTCCACTTGCACTCTCACGTCAGATAACATGAAAGCCGGGTGCCAACGAGGACACCGAGGCCTGCATGCACTCCGTGTGCAAGCGCGCGCTCCGTGTTTACACGTGCTGTAATCACGCTTTAAAGGCTACTATACCATACCGGATCTACTACCGTGTTTCCTTTTCGTCGAAAATATTCCGCGAGCAATATGTATGTTATCCGCAGTCAATATCTTCCCCCCTGGCAACAACTCAATGGAAAGTTGTCGTTTTCCACAACGTTTAAATATTAAATTTCGATAGATAAGTTTATAATATCAAACTTTTTTTTAATTAAAGTTTGCGCGAAGTCAAGCAGATAATGAGATCCTGCTTATCTACCCCTGAAATTTAATTTACAGAAGCTCCTCTATTTTCAGTTGCTCGCAATTCAGACTGTTGATGCTTCGCTTGCTCTGACGAAGAGAAATCGCTCTCTTTCTCTTTTTCTCTATCAAACTGATCAAGACTAATTACGTGCGAAGGAATAGAAACGTGAAGTGCGTATAAAATATGATTCTGTGCATTTTTTTCGAAAGTAGAGAATACACAAAAAAGAAAAAATTCGTTCAATTTCAGGTCATGACAAGTGCGATTTAAAAGAGTGAGAATACAGGACGCACGATAGAATCAATAGAATAGCGACGCGCAATATTACATCTAAAAATCTATAGATCTTCGGATCTCACACTGTGTAAAGAAGTGATAAATTTCTTTTATCTACTACTTTAAACCGGTATTTACAAAGTAAATTCTTCATTGTAGATGAAGCGTAAAGCGACCCATTTCGCGTCCGCGCCGTGTCGTCTCGTTGATCCAAATAATTTCATTATAGCGGAAAACTCCATTTTATGATCAACGGAGTCTTTGAGCAAAAAATTACCGACCTCTCGTACGACATACTTTTTAAAATTTTAAAAGCGGCTATTACATCGCAAATACGTACAAAATTTAAATTAATTATTCAAAGGGGGGTGTACGCGATTATTAATATTAATTCTTGATGTTTTTTAATTAAACGAATTTTTCTTGCGTTAATAACTGCACTTTATATACAGACTGTATTTTATGATCGCGTAATGAAAGTAATTGCAGTGTAAACGGGAAAAAGTCGGTATGCCTTCGCGAAATATTAATCCGCATAAAAACACAAAACTCTTAATTAGCAGCAAAATGCAAAGTGCGAACGGAGTGTGCTTTAAAATTGCGCGTGTTTTCGGAGGAAATTCCATTATTTAAAACAAAATGGGTGTTTTGCAAAACAGTACGTGCAAACTCCATTTCCAGCGTATTGGCTTTTAATATTTCTTTTTATTTGTAAGTGGAAAGTGAAACGCAATGGGGAGAAAAAAAGGATAGCCGTGAACGAGAGTGCGAGAGATAACTTTTTATACGCGGGAGTTAATCTTAAAATGAATTTCGAGCAGAGGATCGACAGTTTTTGTATATATAAGTATGCTGCAAGATTATTTTTACTACCACCACGCACCTGTCTCCCGCCCGATCGATGGACCATTAACGTCAAAGCCGCCGGGGAGGAAAAGAGCGAAGAGATGATGATCGGGTGGTGCGAAAGAGGGGAGCCGAAGGGGAAGCACACTTTTGCGATAGAGCATACTCGGCAAGCGACGGAGAAAGAGAGAGAGACGCCTAGTCCGTCAGCCTGAGGCTATTAGGTACTTTGCATATTTACACGGATACATACAGGTGCCTTTCACACGGATATCTGAGAAATCGATGAACTAAAATAAATATCCACGAAGAAAGCGACACACACGCGCTAACACGGACTATTCCTCCTCGATACCTCACGCGCGCGCGTTTATGTCACCTTGTAGAATGGACTGCTGTCACTTGGTCGATAACCCGACGATTCGCAAAATACATATTTTCCCCGAGAAGTGTTACCGCGTGTGATTTCGACGACGATGTCAGGAACTGGTGGCCAAGCCACGAATCCAACACGCGTCGTTTTCAAACAAGCAACTGGCAACTAATTCCATTGTGAATATACAGTGGATTTATATCGACGATACGATTTATACTAATTATAAGCCTGAAATAGCTTAATGTATATGTATAAACTTTTTCGCAACTTTTTACCTCTCATGCAAATATCCCCAAGACAGGATAAAGCATTGAAGGACGAACAAAATATTGGCAGCCACTGATCGACATTTCAAAGACCCGAAATCCAGTAAAATGTCCTTTAAAGAAAGCTTCTTCGCCGCTTACTGTCGTATCAAATAAAGTACGAAAGGCAACCACTTTCTTAAATAATGCAGACGAGATATCTAACTTGCTTTTCCGCCGGTATTTCCGTCGCTATCTAGTTTCGCGCACAGATTTTCCGGTAAAATAAGCACGGCGGAGGCACTTCCTCACTACTATTTGCCTCGTGCATTTTTATTTTCTTTTACGAGGAAGCTTTCATCCTCACATGTACCTTGAATGTGTTTGTAGATAGAACGTGGCGACCGTGTGTCAGTGCTGATAAGTCATGATACTTTCTTAAAACAAGATTAGTTACAATATCAGCTGTGTTAATTTGTAGATATCGACTTGAAATTGTCCACGGATAAACATTTAAATCATTTTAAGTTAATACTAATTAATTTATCTATGGTAACTTTTGCTGATATCAATATCAAGAATCTTGAAAGTACAGAACACTTATAATATTAAACTTTGTATGCGCGAGAGTTAATATTAAAATGAATTTCGAATAGGGAATATTCCTCCTATATGTATAAACGATATTTCATATGTATAAGTATTCTACACTATTACAAGATCAAGAGATACAGTCTCGCGCCAAGTATATTTTTCATCAGATATATCTTTTCATAAGCGTTATTTTTCTTATCACCAACGACTCAATTCTACGAGATTAACTTAGAATTGATAAAAATGTGGAGACATAAGAAATAATTTATGAATATAAATAATTTCTTTAACGATAAATTACTTTTTCGATTAAAGACAAATACCGACATGTGTTTGAAAAAAATATTTTTCATGTCGTTTCACATAATAATCATTTTGTAGAAAATTTAAGATCCTATAAATGCTGACGAATTAATGATATAACTGTTAACTATTCAGTTAAATTGTTTTAAGTTTTCTCAACGTTCAATGTATCAATTAATCGAATTCTGCAAAATACAACCAACTGATATTCAAAATATTATTTGCGTTGCTTTCTTGATACAATTGCGAATGTGATAGAGCAAGGTGTATCTATATACAGCTGACAGCCTATCGCCTCGCGGCTAATATGTTGCATAGCGGAAAGATGGCTTTCACACACGAATACGCGAGAAGCATATGCGATAAAATAGATATTGTAAGGCGTTTTTTTTCTAATGAAGACGTTTTTTCGCTCTTTCTTACACACCCACGCCCACTGTACAGAGTGTCCCAGAAATACTACTCCTCTCGACTGTAAATGAGATGAGAGAATTTGTTAGAGAGATAATCGTCTGTTAGAGACTGCAATTCCTCACGTCGCTGCTTACACAAATAACAGCTTCAGCAACCGATTACAATTCAATTTAATGCTGCGGTATGGACTGAAGCCCCACGCTACATTCAGCCGGCCGTCACGCAGAGCAGTCAAAGTCTAACTAAGTTCTAACTCAATCTCGTGGAATTTCGTGTATATATCAGCAGTTCTCTAACTTTCGGCATTCTTGATGTTAATATTTAATATCGACCAAAAGTTATCATAAATCTGTAACTATAACAATAACTTGAATGCTCCTTCATGATAATTGACAATTGATATCATTTTCAAAGTTTTTATAATAATACGTATTTATATAGCTCTCGATTTATATTAAATTGGATAAAATAATTGCGATCCTGAAATATAAATCTTTTTGAAATAAATTACCGATAATATAATATTTCTACATTATCGATTCAAATGTAATGAAATATTAGGGCATGATTTAATCAGGATATTGTTACAAGTTTTCGTTACGTTGTAATTTTAATGTTTTAATCAGAAGAATGTTTGCGTCAAAAGTTTTTAAAGTCGAGGTTTTCAAACTCCTCGTGAATCAACTCGGACAATATCGATTTCTTTTAAGCAGCAGAGAATACTGAGTTATACAAACGAATGGAGAAGTTAGACCGCATTGTGCTCCTAGTAACATACCAATTAAAGTCTAGCTAGTTTCTCTTCAAAAATTCATCTTGTAAGTAAAAAATGCACGAGTTGTAATATAGCAAACGCGAACGTTTGTATGCTTGTAACGGTACCGGATAAACAGTTAGCCGTTTAAAACGAGCCGTTGTTAAAAGCGGTAATTCATCAACAATGCTCGTAAATTATCACTGTAAACCCGATGGCAAAGAGGATTCTTTCGTGTCATGTGATTCTACGGAATGTCGTCGCAATTACGCGATAACCGGAAAAACGTAGAAGAAACACGCTCGCGTGCCATCAAATTAAAGCAACCGGTATTTTTATAACAATAACTTCAACGCTGCTCCGATTTTCACAGATTACGATCGACATATACTGTCAGCAGTAAAATGTGTTAGTAACAATTTTTAATAAAGTACAAAAATTGCTACCAACAATTCGAGCAATTTGAATATAAATATGTTAAAAATTTTGCACATAACATCAATTTTCGGACAAATATATAATACAAATATATCTCGTAAATGCAGAGAAATTAAAAGAAATTGTCATCGTGTTTGAAATTACATTAAATATGTGAACGAGTATGATTATTGCGATTATTTAGCACAAGCAAAGATTAATAACTCAGAATAGAACTCGACTTTTAGTGAATACTTCTCAACATTTTAGGTTTTGCGACACTGTTGCCACATTTTTAAAATATGGTAAAGAATAAAAAGTTGTTATAAATCTTGTGAAAATTATCAAGCATCTAATAAAAGTATAATTATGATTTACTCGATAAGATGTAGAAGATACAGTTTTTAATGATAGCCACAACTTTGCAAAGTAATGTTTATCAAATATAGTTTTCTTAATTCGATGTCATAAGTATCATAAAATTTTTGCACAAAGAAATTATTTAATCGTTTGCACAACGATCTCAACGTGGAACGTATATATTATGTGTCGACGTTAATCATGAATCAGCGGACGTGTTCTAAAACCTGCTGCAACTCTAATCTCTATAATACCTAACATCCGTTCATGATAATCGTGCTGCATATTGAAAGGGTCGCACACAAAACGTGCCCAACTCCTTCCGCATTCTGTTCTATTCATCTTAAATATCTTAATAAACCACAGAAGAGATTTGCAGTGTCTCGTCGAGAAGACGTGCGTAATTTGCACGCGCAATTATCTAGCGACATGCATATTTTAGAACAGAATTAAAGGGCTTACCAATTGCGGCGTCCGTTAACCGGCATGTCTTGACCTTTGCAGCTCTCGTGGCGTCTAGCCGGCATGGTCCAGACGTCGAGGCGCCTGGAAGCCTTGAAAATCCTGAACGGCGCGACCGCGGCCCAGACGGCGGCGGCGACTCCAGAGCTCGATGAATGCATAAAGCGACAGCTGGCCACTTCCGGGGCGCAAACCGGTTCCCGCGAGGTCGCCGAGCAGGTGGTCAACCAGTTGGAGAGGACACTGTACGACTTTCCGTGTCTGCGTGGCTGCGCCGAGGTCAAGAATTACGCCACCGCGTGCTCCACTTTGGCCTGGGCGTGCCTGGCACGTTCCACGCCGTTGGTGCTCGATGCGGCGCAAAGTCTGGAGTTTCGCCGAGAGATACACGTGAGGCATCACGCCTCGCCGAATCCGCACGGGACCAGGATCAGGTCGGTCCTGTGGCCGGGACTTCGGGAAGGTTGTCAAGGTCCCTGCCTTCACAGAGCCGTTGTCCTAACTTGTTAAAGTACTGCGACTTTTCTATAAAAAAAAAAAGAAAAGAAATTCATGCAGAATTGTCTTTCAAAAACATATTCATGATACGAAAACATTTTTCACATACATAAAATTTTTTAAGTGCAAGTAGTCTCCACACTGTAGAAATCAGCCCCAGGTAAATGAAACTGTACAATAATTTTCTAATGATTTAATTAAATATAAATTAATAATAAAATAATATACTCATATATTTAATAATCGCAGAACAATTTATCTCCGTTTCAAATATCTATTTTAATATATTTTGAAGAAAAGTGTCAATAAAACTTATGCAGATTTACATAACACATTTACATAACACATAATTATAGCATGACACAAATAATTCAAATTTGTGCAATTATCAATTTACAATTTACAGACGTATATAACCGTCTCTCTGTAGTGTTTTCAGAAGTGCAATTTGACAACGAAAAGAGAGAGATGTACGTAGGTCGAACTCGCTAATTGAATGTACGGTGAAAGGCAGAGACAATAACGCGTGGGATGCTGCACCGCAGCATGCTCCAATTTCATTCGCGCTTATGATATGCATTCTACACCGTTGACACTTGACGCCGCAACCGGACCTTAAATTTCAGAAACGTATCTCGGGCGTGCTGCTCGCGGTTCCGCTAACCGCGGAATCAAGAATTCAGAGTAGTATGATATGGTATGTTGCGGTACATCAGTCCACCATTTTTATTTACACAAGTCTTATCTATATCACATTGTCGTAAAGAAGAAAAATGAAGATTGACGTTGAACGTATCAATCGATACGTTTGATCCAAAAAAAGATGACGAATAAAAAACAATTACGTAATATACCATATCATAAAATAAATGAATAAGAAATATTCATAAAAATATAAAAAAATGTGCATATGTTTGTCATATTTAATAAAAGATTAACTCAAAAATGAATTATTTATTATTTTCTCGTGAATGATATTATGTATCTTCATATTATAAAACACTTACGTTTCTCCGATAAATGCGGTACCTGTAAAAGACTTTTTTTTCGATTTAACAACTGGCGTTTTAAGAAAAGAAATTCTTTAATTTGACTAATTATTTCTCGAAACTTGAATAGATTGCACAGATATACCTATTTGTTATAATCAAAATACGATTATAGAATGTAAGAATATAATAACGATAGGAAATAAATGGACCATTAAATATTGTATAACGCTAAGAAATATTAATATATATTTTTTATTTATATCTAACAAGCTAAGGGACTTTTTAATGCTCAAATGTATGAAATTTATATTAAATTATACTATTATATTTCGATATAATATCGTCGACTATATTACTCTAACAATAGTCGACATAATATCTTAATAATCAATAAGCTCTATTTTATAATTATAACAAAGCTTATACTGTGTATTATTTTGGTCGCTACAAGTTTATATTAAAATCATGTACATTAACAATAAAAATGTTAATAAAAATGTTTAGCGAAACGTTTATCACGACGTTTATTAAAATATCCAATCAGGACAGAGAGAAAAGGGCGATATTAATTACGAAGACTGATCAAGGCAGAAATTCTAACGAGTCAAATTTAAGCATAATTGGCGCAATTTCGTCTAAAGAGGAAGTCTTAATATACATACACCACCGAAATATACCATATGACTGAGACGATGAGACTGAGAATTATGTGCTTTAAGAATTTAACTGTTCCAATTTCGTTCGACATTAATATATCTATATCGTCAAACAATTTTTACGTTCTTATCGATAAAATTAACATGTAAATATATTATATAGTAAATTATAATTTTTAATTCAATGTGTCTTCACATTATAATTATTATCAATGATATAAAATAACATTTCTAATATATAATTTCAGATGTTAACTCAACACATCCATTACATTCTTTTAAAAAATAAAACAATTTTTTTCACAAAACAATAATCTCATATATCTAATAAATAACCATGTTATATGTCCAATTAGGCGATTTTAAAATAAGAATGACGATTAAGATTTGAAGCGAATAAACGTCATTTAAATATGTGAATTATAAAACGTGATTAACAATTTGCAACGCCTCTGAATTAATGATATCAATTTAACTAGGACATCCGTCCGACGAAAAGTACATCTTTTCTCGGAGTTGTTGATTTAACGTATTTTTGGAATGTGATTGAAGAAGAAAAACTAAAGAACTAAAAGAAAAAGATACGAGATTGTTTCTTTACCCGTTTAAATCTCTCGAGACTCTATACTACTCTCTTGCGTTTTTATTGCGAAAACAGGTGCCTTCGATATGTTTTCGTCGGCAACATCGGCAAAAGTTTTCTGCGTATCCGTCCTACATTTTTTAATAGCGTTTATAAGAAATACACTGCAAAGATATAAAAACATACTGGAAACATATACAATCGAAGTTAATAATGTAAATTCAGCAGTATAGTAAACATAACATGATTATCTGACATATTATTAAGTAAGAATACACGATAATCTCGTATTTAAAATCCAAGATTTATTCTTGTTAACGCAGAGATAAAGATTTGTGGAGTTGCTCGGTGAAATAATCAATGAACAAGCTTGTAGTTTCGAGAGTTTATTATAAATCTCATCCTATGTACACTCTTAGGTATGTCTCTAACGTTTCTACTGATCGAAGTATAAAAGTATGTCCTAACGATTATTCGTTTAGCCCTGAATAATTATTGATTTAAATTACATTTTTTGTATTAATAAGAAAATTAGCCAATATTGTAATATATAAACCACTTTTCTCGAAATGGTATAATGTACAATTTTAAAAATTAATAACTATCCTCGACAGACCTAAACGAATAGATCGACTGACACTGGAAATCGCTTTGGTCGAATTATTTGATCGTCTCTAATCCTCATTTATTATATGATGGAAGGTCGAAGTAATATTTCTAGCTCAATACATATATATGCTTTGTATATATCCCAACAAAGATTTAATATAAAGGCAACGTAATATCATCCTTAATGGATAACATCAGAATATATTTAAATCTATGGCAAATGAAAGGTCTTGAATGCAAGAGTTTGACAAATAAGATTGTATGCAAAATAAAATTTTTTTTCAAAGATATACATTTTCTCTTTGTCATTTCTTGTTTTGCTCTTGAGATACACTGTATAATAACGTACAATTTCGCATTTATATCTTATATCTTCGATTTTTACAGTTGTCGACTTTTAGATGTTAATATTTTTCGATAAATATTCCGAATAAGTTGCATGAATAATTATCACGTTCTTATTAAAAACATATAGAAATAATTTGTATCGATAAAAAATTATATACTTAATATTATATAATATGTAATTATTGAATCTTCTTTTATATGTGTTATGGATTGTTTATAATAATCAACAATATTTCATTACATAGAGTAGGTCATAAAACGCTGCTATTATAAATGCAATAGTAACGTTGCAACTTATCTGGTAGTAACAATTTGCTAGAAAATATATATATATAATTTCGTATTATAATTAACTTGCAAAAATTTGTTCGTGATAACTCAATTTGTGGTGGACATAATATATTTTTAATCACCTTGTCAAATTCAACGAATTACAAATTAGAAATATAAATATTATATTTCGTTATTAAGAATTAAACACGGAGAGATATCTTTCTAATATTACATATGAGTATTACATCGTATGAATAAGCGTCGGATATGAAATATGAATTTTCTAACGATAATATCGATGAGATAACATATGCATAAAACAATATTCAAGAAATTATTCCCAAATAAGCATTCTGTTAGATTAATATGACGCTACGTTACGGAATCTTTTTTATTTATAGGAGTAAAAGCTATTTATCATGATCTATCTAAAACATTAAAGATAATTATAAATCATAAATCATAGGTCGGAAACATATACTAAAATTAAACACATTACATTTCTGTACATGTGGGTTTTATCATATTCTATATTATACCGCATTAAATGTTGGTACATTTCATAGAATCAAGTCTTTATTTGTAAAATAGTCATGTCAAAAGTTAATAAAATTGTACTCTTCACTATATAATTTATTCTTTCCTTTCTAAATAACTTTATCCCAAAATTGATATAGAAAAATTATGCACTACAACAATTTTAGCAATTTACACGGTGGAAATAGCATTGAATTCTTCTAATTTAATTGTTGAAAATGTAGCTATATTATATTTTAAAATTTCGAAAAAACTTTCCGAAAGTTAGAGAAGAAATACAACCCCTGTTCAAGAAAATTTTAAAAACAATAAAATGAGGATACAGTTATTTTTAATTAATTAATTAGAAAAGAAACTATTTACTAGCAAAAGGTAAAATCAATGCTTCTAGTTGTGTATTTTTTGGTACTTTTCTCGAAAATATAAAAATTTTCCTTTTTTTCTGTATAATGACACATTGACTGTCCATGATAGTTTACATGATAACACACCATTTTTTTGTACTCTCAGTTGGTTCAGCCGTCATTTTATTGTCATCATTCTTTATCCCGCTAATGTCTAACTTGGTAGAGTCGAAATTATAAGGTGTGGCTTTCGGCGTGGACACCTGCATGCTAGGTATGCGCAAACCTTTCAACAGATTTATAGATGTACTTAGTAAACTACCCTCTCCATCCGTTTTCTGCTTTTTTACCGAGCTCCAATTTTCTGTTTCAATTTTACGTTTTCTGTCCAATGGGCTACCATTCGTAGAGAAACTGTCGGATAGTAAACCGCTACCATAATGTAAGACTTTAGCTTCTGTTCCTTCATCCTGCGGCATAGACATAGTCGATGTATTCACGAAAAGAGAACTATTCGGTGATATCCTTCTCTCACGGAAAGTAACGTGACGCAGTCTACCGATGGAATGTCTTCCCGAGATGTTTCTCAGCGTCTTTCCAAATGACAGGTCTCTTAAATGTTGACTCGGCATGCCTTCCGAATTGCTTACGTCATAGAGCTTCGAATTATCTTTCAGACAATCGTTGAGTCTGATTTGTACATCTTTTAGCATTATAGATGAATCGTAAGAAATGAATGATGCATCATTTGCAGCGTCATCGATCTTTTCTTTATCATTCTGAGTGTCGCTCTGTGTAACGGATTCCGACATTTCGGATACTTCCGACGTTGTGGATTCAACAATGTCGACTGAGTAGCTCTCATTATTGGTTTGAGCTTCGCTTCGCATCTCTTCTTTTTCATTTATACCGTTCTTCATCTCCTCCTGTACCGGAGGCAATTCTTCTCCCTTATCATTGTCCTTTGGTTTGTCGTCTAATTTTTCTTCTCCATTGTTTACCAAACTTTGATCAATTTCATATGTTAATTTAATATCATTCGCATCTTGCTCTTCCACTTCTTTGGTTTCAGCATTAACATTTTCTAATAAGACTTCCTCTTTTTCTTGTTTTTCTTGGGAAACAGTTTTGCTCTCCACAAATATTACTTCCTGGTTAGTTTTCGTAGAAGTTTGAAGTTCGCTTGACATCTGTTCGGAGGAATGATCAATATATTCTTTGCTCACAGTAGATTTCTCAGCTTCAATAGTTTTGTTGTTACTGTTCTCTTCTGTAACATTTTCTTTGTGAATTGAAACATTCAACTTGACTTCAGCTTCTTCCGATCCCGGCTGCATCTCCGCACTTTTGGTTTCTGGATTTTTCATTAGTACTTTTAATTGCTTTATTGCTTGATGTTCAACTTTTGCTGGAGGACGAAGTTTGCTCTATAACATACATTATTTCCACATTGCAAAAACCCAAGAGGCAATGCAAAAAGAACTTAACAAATAATTGAAAGTCATAGACTTATCATTAGCATGAGCTATTTGTGCGTTTCAATAAATTTACAATTATTTTGTGAATTATATTTAATTAATATTCTTATTTATGCATAATATTTATGCATATTTTTCTACAATTTTAATTTTATTAAATCTAAAAATATATGTAAATATATATGTATATAAGCGAAAATTTTTCTCATAAAATTAGCAAGTAAGAATCAAATTGTTACTAAATATCAGTAAATAAATTAATACAGATAAAATATTTTTATGTTACATAAAATTAGATTTTTCAATTAACTTTCTTACTGTCTCTTCCTTTCTTTCCATTTCTTTCTCTATATATAAATTATAAAATGTAAGGAGGCACAGATATATAAAATTGTTAATAGCTGATAACATACAACATTTATGAAATATTTGATTTAGCTAAGAAAATAAAAAAACCGACCTGTAAACATATTACACACAAGCAATATCAAACCATTATAATACATAAAATAGTATCGTTATAAATTCGAACTGTGTGATAAGCCCATACCTAATCTTTTATGGGTCGATATCACAGTCTCCGATTAACGTGATCATCTGATTAAACTCACTCTTCGTCTCTTTCTAGGGGGACAGTTAGAAAGAGATGCAGAGTGAGTTTAATCGGAGGATCACGTTAATTGGAGACTGTGATATCAGCCCTAAAAGATAACATTATCTTAATAGTAAATTTAATAAAGGTTCTTAGTAGAGTATCAGTGTTGTTTTAAGAAATTAATACTTAATATTGTCCAAACAGATAAAGCACAACACATTAAATACATAAAACGTAATAAATTTCAATCATTGAATATGTTAATCATGAATATGTTATAACATAATCTCTAAATAATTATTTAATATTTTTATATTACAATCAAAATAATCATATTATATACATGTATTGTTTCAGATAACAATTTTGAAATATATCATAATAAAATAAGAAATTAAGAGAAATTAAAAGTCTATACCTTAAAATTCTTTCCTGGTCCAGACGGTATTTTTTTCTGTATTCCAGTCAGTTTTGGCCTAAAACAAAAATAAGATATTCACAATCAATGAAGAGATAAGCCATATTGCAAATGGCCTTTGAGCAAGAAATTCTGGAGGTGATGAGAGGAACAAATTCAAAAGTAAAGAAGATAAACCAAAGTTTCTCATGTCTAAAAATGAAAATATCTTTTTGTTTCTTACATGCATCGTCATAATATTCTCTTTGTAAAATAAGAAACCTGAAAAACACATTGGTGTCTTGTTCATCAATCTATTTAATCTCAAAATGTCTTAAAATGACTCGACTCGACTCTCACTTTAAAGTTGATATCTGGATTACCAGCCAAATTAATTCTTCATTTCAAAATTCTGTGACACTTACATGATACGATTACAGATTATCGCAGAGATATATTTAAGAAACGCTACGAGATGTGATCTCGATAGCCCCCAGTCTCCCAATTCATTAGCAAACAGTTACAGAACACAAAGCTCCGACACCCTGTAAACTACAGCGGCAAGCAACCAACAAGTTCCAGGCGTTGCATCGAAATGCCAACGTGCGCAAACAGTTTACAACTAAATCCAAGGCCAACTCCACTCCAGGATGGCCCAGGGAGAGTTGACCGGAGGGCAAGACTCGAGAGAGAAACAAGCGTACGTACATCCCGCGCGGACTGAGAAACTCTGGCGGAACTTGCGATTCGCTGTTTTTGCTGATTGTTTCTACAAACCTGTTCGAAATCTCGGACTCGCGCTGTCTCTCGGGCAAGCTAGATTCAGAAGCTCTCGACGGCGCGGTCGTTGCCTTGAGCCTCCGAACGTACAAATTCCTCTCATCGCCCCCAGGGGCCGCCTTCTTTGGCGTCTTACCCATGGCCACGACTGCGATTAGCGGCGTGCCTATTAGTTGTGCCCGATTAATCTCCACACGCCCTTTTTTTTCTTTTCTTTCTGTCTTTGCCGATCCTTACTTGCGTGCAAACGCAACAAGCCCGCGTGAGGTCCCCCACTTACAGCGTATACGGCAAATTAAGATCTTGCTTCTACTATTACTCCACTCGCACTCTCTCACACACGCATACACACGCTCTCTCTCTCTCTCTCTCCCTCCCTCTCGCTCGATCTCTCTCTCTCTCTCTTTCTTCCGCTAGCTCTCGCCGCCTCTCGCCTCCTCCTCCGCTCAAATATTAATAATCGCCCTTTCTTACGCTCGTCGCGGCCGATTACTCGCGACGTGGACCTCGCCGTACGAATGCGGGCGCCGGTATCTCGTGCACGAGAGCCGGGAGAGCGGGACGAACGGCTCCGTCGAGTTCAAGCGCACGTACGTACTACGCAGGACGCCATACAACATACAACCGCCGACCGATTGCACGACGACGCACAACGAGAGGGCACGATGGATGCGAGCACGTGCGCAGGCGCGGATGCGCGTCAGCGGCCGGCCGCTCTCTCATAGACGCTTTAAAAAAAAATTCGCACGAGACGACCGGGATCGCGTCTCTCGACGATGGTTTTAGGCGACCCGCGGAGTTTCGGAGTATGTCGGGTTACGGGCGACGACTCGATCGAGGGAATCGTGCACGGAACGGAATTGACTCGAACTGACCGTGAACCCGTGTGAACGTGAACTAGGAGCGACCGACCGCGCGTGTGTGCGGCGCATACATGTGTACATACATACACGACCGGCAAGCCCTCATCGTTTCCTCGTGTGCGTCCGGCGAAATCACACAATGACACAATCCCGGGTGCAAACGCGGCGGCCATGGAGCGGCGATGGCGGCATTTGCGGTGGCGTTGTCGTCGCTTTCGCGCGCTCGCGTACGAATTGAAGCTAGGGATGTATGGAGGAGCGTAAAATATCGATATTTCGGCGTATTTGATCGAAATATGGTATTTCGATATATTGATTGAAATATGTATATCGATACTGGAGAATATCGTTAATTTTTGAATTTTTTAGACAAGTTTTTAATATGTATATATTACTTTGAATGCTTGTTGAATAATGATAAAATTCTCAATTCTATGTATCATCTGGATTTGATTTGTCTGGTACCTGCAGACTCTTAATCAATAAAAAGGTCTTAATGCCTGCAACGTAGACATCAAAACATAATCGATGCACGGAAAATCAGAATGTATAGCCGCGAGATACGTTCGGACGATGAAACACACGTCTGAAATCTGTTATAAGACCAACGGTCTCGCGAAAAACTCACTTCGAGAGGCTTGCGCGACCGACGTCTTTTCGGCGAATACAGACGGCGAAGAACCGTAAAGATTGAGTTTCTACATTAATTTCGCACGCGAATCGAAACGTAACGTAACGTTACCATCCGTCCGTTTATCCGTCGCTATTTAGATATTAAAAGATATCAATATACGTACCTCACGACGACGGTGCATCCTTGCTCCTGGAGTGATGGAGAGATGGAGATAACTTTTGGATCGTTCACTGTCGATGCCGAAATCGCGATAACGCGATTATACACGCGACGTACGCGATCAGTTTCACGTGAGATTCACTTCCGCGAACGGTAAGTCGCAGGAGCCATCAGTGCGATTCGAACGCGATACCTACGTGTTAGCACTGTGAGCGCGTTTTCGCAACCGACCGCCATATTGAAACTATCGAACGGGCAAAGTGGCGATCCTCGAATAAGAAAAATCGATTGAATCGAAACGGCCGGGCGGCGAAGCCGCAAGCCGCAATAATTTTACGCATATAATGTAGAATTAAGATCCGACGTGTATCCAAAATAATAGAATAGTCGTTATAAATGCGACCAATTATAGAATATATATGCACGTATGTACATACCTATACATATGTGTGATTATTCTCGGGCAATCGCCAGAATCGCGATATAACGGCGCTTCAATTAGTCAAGACGAAAAGTTACTTCGCGAGACACTCCCGACGTTTTCTCGCGCGCGAGATTCACTTTCGATTCCCGTGAAACTCTTCTTCTCAGCTTCTCTTTCTTTCCCCGTGAAATGGTACTCGATCCTGGAGTTTCCGGATTCGCCAAACGATTTCAACGATTTGAACGCGAGCCGAGATATGACGCGTTCTGCCACCGACGAGCTACTGATCGAAGACGGTCAACTCGGCGTGAATTTTCGCGACCACCGGCCACGACGATAATCGACATTAAGTATCGATTGTCGAGTGTCGCGTTGGGCGCGAATCGAATCGCTCGGCGACGCTCGGATCTCGGGGGGTCGGGGTCGGGGTCGGAGACGACGTTGGTTAGCTCGGCGAGCGCGTGAATCGTGAATGGCCTTTATTCTGGTGGTGCTGTCCGTTTCTACTTCGGCCGTGCGCGCTGTGACTCTTCCACCCACGTGTTTGTAGTCGAAACGAACGATCGGGAGTCAGCAGTCAACATGAGCGCGATTTCGTGGCTGTTTCTACTCGCCGGCGTCCTGGAGTCCCTCGCTACGGAATGGAACACGCAGGACTACATGAAGCGAGAACACTCTCTGATCAGGCCGTATCAAGGTGCGCCGATTTCGTTTCCTTCCCTTATCGCGCCTCCCGAGATCTCGCGAAAGTCCCGTCGCGTCGGGACCCTCCAGGATTTTCTTGTTCATTTATTATCTAATCCGTAATTTCCGAGCCAGCTCGCCAGGAGTTTGAGGTTACGAGGCGACTAATTAATGCGGAGAATTTATTACTTTTCACAGATAACGACGTTAATGACGAAGACACCTACGTCTTTCGCAGCTGTTTCAACATTCGCGAGATCAGTAAATATACGTGGAACAAAGAGTCGATTTTTTTTCTCAAAAGAAACGCGTGAACTCAATTTTTTTAAATTATGGATCCTCTCTGGGAATCCTGTTGCGCGCCAGCGCGCGCGGGAGGATTTGCTGGTTCATTTATTATCTAATCGCGATCCGCGAACCAGTCCACCAGAAGTTTGAGGTTATGAGGCGACTAATTAATGCGGAGAATTTATTACTTTCTAAAGATAGCAGCGTTAATAAAAAAAAATACCTACATTTTTTTTCTTAAAAAAAAATGCGTGAAGTCTAATCTTTTAATTTATATATTCCCTCTGGGAATCCTGTCGCGCACCAGGATTTGCTAATTCATTTATCATCTAATCGCAATCCGTGAGTCAGTCCACTATAGGTTTGACCACGGTCTTAGTTTGACGTTACGAGGTGACTAACTAAGGCTAATTAATGCAGAGAATTAATTTTTCATAGATTGTAGCGTTAATGAAAAAAGAGATAAGTACCTACATGTTTCATAGCTGTGTCGCAAGATTAAATATGTATAGATCAAAGAGTCACTTTTTAAAAGAACGCGATTTCTATTTTTTTTTCCAAATCACAGACCCCTTAAAGATTGATAAATTGATAATTTAAAGAATTTTTTGTGATATGATATTAAAAATATTCAAAGAGAGAGATTAGTGATGTATATAGCATGATATCGGCGAAAGTTTTAACATGCAATGAGTTTCTAATATATTTTTATCTTGTATATATTAAGTAGACTGTAAATTAATTATTTATGATAATGGCTATTAAATATTTATCAAATCTATCATCATCTTTTATACATTCGCGTTATAATAAACATGTTATTTTATTCCTGAATTTATATTTGATGTGTATTTATCATTCTTTTCATATATTTATAATTCGTACTGTTCTATATATTTACGATGTAAATGCTTTAGTTTATTTATAAAGATATGTTTATTATAATAGGCACAAGTATGACGATACCTTACTGGGACTTCATGGGAAGCACAATGGTAACCAATAATTATATCAGGTTAACACCTGATTTACAAAGTAAACAAGGTGCCTTATGGAATTCTGTGGTAAGTATTCTACTTATATTTGTACATGTTTTCGACATATAACTTTTTAATGTGAAAACTATATAATATATATGTATTGTCTACTAATTAAGATTTTTAAACTTGTGTTTATAGCCGTGCCATATACGAAATTGGGAACTGCAAATTCAATTCAAAGTACATGGAAAGGGAAAGGAATTATTTGGAGATGGTTTTGTCATTTGGTATGCCAAGGAAAGAATGAAGTCAGGTCCGGTATTTGGGAGTCAGGACTATTTCCAAGGATTAGCAGTGATACTTGACACATACAGCAATCATAATGGCCAACATAATGTACGTTAATAATGCATTCTTATAAAATCTGACTATAGTTTGAGTAGTCGATTAAGGTTACGTAACTTTGATTGTTTTCAATCATCCAAAACTTAAGATTCTCATATTTATGTCTTTATTTTTCCGTATCTTCTTTTGATACTTGAATATTATTATTTGTGACAGCATCAGCATCCTTACATCTCAGCAATGGTCAACAATGGATCTCTGCATTACGATCACGATCGTGACGGCACTCATACGCAACTCGCAGGTTGTGAAGCAAAGTTCAGGAACTTAGAACATGATACACACTTAGCTATAAGATACGAAAGAGATGTCCTAACTGGTACGTAAAGATAATTAAACATTTAAACACATTGTGTCTTTTATACTATAGCGTGTGTCATAATATATCGTTTGTTAAATTCTATCTTTTCTTACACTTCTTATTCATCATTTGTACTTTGTCCTGGCACGTTACGTGAATTGTATTTTTTCTGCTTTTTTGTGCCAGCTTCATAATTGTCTCTTTCTTGAATTGCAAATGTATGTATACACGCATACATATATGTACTTATTTACCAACCAGAATTACACGCATATACTCACACATAACTCTATGTTTCTTATAACGTTTTTTTTTTCTTATTGTAATGAAGTTTCCACGGATCTCTCCAACAAAGCAGCATGGAAGCAATGCTTTCAAGTGAATCAAGTCAAGCTTCCAACAGGATATTACATTGGAATTTCTGCTACCACGGGTGATCTGTCTGACAATCATGATATATTGTCAATTCGTTTGTTTGAATTAGACTTACCAGATGATGTAAGTAAAAACTAAATTTATTCTTTTTCTATGCTTCTATTATATTAAATATTTGATATTATACATGTAAAGCACATATCTCGTTAGCAAATAAAGATGTGAACTATTTCATTAGAGTAATAAACAAATTAGCGATACTTAAAAATATATGTCAATTTACAGCCTAAGGATCAAGAAGACAGATCACAAATTGTGCCATCAGCAGCATTCTATGACGCACCAAGAGGTATGCAGATAAAAATAAATTGTTATTGTACATGTGTATAAATTTAGTATTCTAATAGAAATCTCTTGTTTCAGAACGCATAGAAGATCCGAAGCAATCGAGTATGAGTGGAATAAAACTTTTCCTACTGATGTTAGTTGGTGCGCTCTTTTTAATAGCTTGTGTTGTCATGGCCATTATGTTTTACCAAAAGCATCAAGAAAATAGTAGAAAACGATTTTACTAAGTCAGATTTCAGGTAGTGTATGTGTGTGTCTTGAGCGTCGCAGCTTACCGATTTCTCTTCTATTCAAGATTTTTTGTATACAAAGAGTAAATTACGAAATGCTCATAAGACTGTCTTTATTTGGGGTTTCTATTAAAAAATTAGTAGATATAAATCTTTTTTTTGTCTATAAGAATAAAAGTCTTCAAGGTAAAGGAGAGACGTGTATGTGTGTGTGTGTGTGTGAATAGAAGTATTCTAATTCCAATTTGCAGAATGTTGCCCCATTGGATTAATTGTCGATGTCATTGATTGGACTCAATGTACATTTATTTGATTTTATTATAGTCAGTAAAAATACGTATTTATTTACAGTTCCTTTACCAAAGTTATTACTTTTTGAAATGCCAGGTGGAATTTAACGAAATAAGTTTTTATATATTTGACTTATAAAAAATATGTAGAATGGAGAGATATATCATAATGAATGTATGACATGTACATTATTAATTGTATTTTAGAAAGGTCTTGGAAAAATTCGTATATTATATGTATTAATTTCAAGCCAAATGTTCATATGCACGAGATCTTTATGCTAATATATACTTTTTCCAGAACCTTTTTGTCTGTATAGGTTGGAACTAATTAATTCTAAACTCCAGTGATTTTAAATACTTAAGGAAATAATACATCACAGATAAAAGAGATATTTGTTTAAGGAGATAAATTATAGAAATCCAGTTTAATTTCTATTTATGCAATTTTTTTGCGTAATCATTTCATATGCAGATTAAATACAGAAAAGACTTTATTAACATAGATTTTATATTTGTACATAAAGGAAATTAATGTACTCAAAGCTCCCATATTGCATACAGTTTGTGATAAATATTACTTGCAGATTATATAAATGCAATTATCTAAACAGGCAACTGGCCATAAGAATTATGCAGTGTTAGAATAATGTCTAACATTGCATGAAAGTATATGCAATGTGGGGGGATTCTACTGTATTTCAATATAAAATAACTACATACATAGTAAAACTCTGTATTGTAATCCTTTTATATGGAAACTAAGAAAAAGGGAACCAAACCGTTTAATAAACAATTGTCTTGT